>NC_069782.1:49885000-50185000 GCF_027406575.1 Nycticebus coucang
TAATCACCTACTACATAATTCAATATACTTGCACTTAAATTTACTAGCTCAAAATAGGTAGCTACACTTAATTAGACAAGAGGAAGAAAAACAGCTTCATTAGCAAATCAAGAATTATATGGGATAATGTTGGTGAAAATTCTACCTAGCTTGGATGTGTGTTCGTATAATTGGCTAATAATGATACCTGTGATTCCAACTACTGATAATGTAATCAATATAGGGGAAGTGCGTGGAGTCCAGTGAATGGAACACTAGATTAGCTCAAAGTCATCAGCCCAGCTGGGAGCACACTTAGGCTCCTCACACAGTTTTTCTAAATTCGTAGCATCAAAGGGAAATGTTACTCACAAAATAATTAGCAAATTTAAAGACTGTGGCCTGCATAATTAAGTATACCTTGTTAATATTTTAGGAAGAAGTAGTAGATGATAGCTATCTTCTCTATTGCTGGAGTGGGGGTAGACATAGAAAAAGGATTTAGGAATCAAAGAAAAAACAATGCGGAAGAGAGGCAAATGAGAACTGTCAAAGAAACAGACAAAAGTTGTCCACAGGAGCCACAGAGCTGCTCCTCCACCCCACCACAAACAGGTCCTCTTTCGTCCTTTGCTTCCTTTTCCTCCAATTTACTGGAGCTTGTGGCAAACATATCTTGGGGCATACAAAGAGTATTTTCATAAGAAGGAAGATTAAAACCAGACTAGATTAACTGATGTTGAAATGCTCTGATCTCAGCCAACTTTGTTTTTACCTAAGATCCAGAATAGCTTTTTAAAAACCCTTCTGAATTTCTGTGAATGTTAACTCTTGAATCTACTGAGAAAGATGGCTTATGTACAAACAACCGGTTTTGCTCAGAGTTTTCTTTAAAGGCAGTGGCTTCCCCAGGGTTTGAAATTTAGGTGGATGAAAGCACCAACCTCAGACTCTTCCAAGGCTCTCACTCCACTCTTTATTAATAGAATATTCATTTAAAGCCAACAAATAGCCTGCTACGTGCTTTACAATATATGCAGAAGACACTGTCAATGTCCCTTAGGGCAAAGATTTTTAAAGCACTTGCTGAAATGCTTAATTAAAAAATTTACTAGGTTTTATCTATTATTCTTTATTATTCATTATTAAAAGACTTTTTATGCTGTTTGTGGGAAGATCCTATGACACAAATTGGAAACCCCAACAGTCCTCCAAGTACTATAGAACAAAAAGGGAAAACACAGGGGAGGTATCTCTGTCATGCAATAGTTTATTTGATCAATTCCTAGAGGAAAAAAAAAGATATGGTTAAGCCTTGTCTGAAGAGACACAAATGGCGGTCACTTATGTGCAGCCCTATGAAATCAGGAATGTGGGAAGTCCAACAGAAATGTATTCCTCTCTTCCTTTAGCTCCTCCTCTTCTGAAAGCTTTCTCCCAAGCCTAAGCTGATTTAGGCTTCTGATTCCTGGGCTCAAATAACACCTTACAAAACCTCTATTCATAGTAATTACCACAACACTAGTCACAGTTTTGTCAGAATGTTACATTGATCATCAAACTTAGATCTTTCAGAAAATGAAGTATGCTTTACCCAGCTTTATATCCCTGTAGCCTAATGTGAAAGCTGATGCAGAAAAGACGGTCAATAAATGCCTCTTAAACTAAATTAAATGACGATAATGTCATAGTTCTAAAAACAGGAGCACCTGCCCTGTGTACCAAAACTTAAATACAACCATAATTTTTAAAATAGTAAGCATTATCAAAGGTTAAAATATAGCAGGAAGGTGGAACAAAATCTATTAAAGTGATATTTATAGTATTTTTGCTGATCTTTTTTTATTAATGATATACGTAGAGACAAGAAGCTTACTGCTGTCCAGTCAACAGTTTTGGATAAGCCAGTCTATATCAAAATAAAAAGCTTTTAGCCAGTAAGAATGCAAAGGCATTATATGAATAGCTCTGCTCTTTTTTCTCTGATTGGCAAATTGCCGTTCTAGAAATAATAATGTCATTTATAATTTGCATTTAAATAAATTGATGGAGGGCTCAGAAATCTCTTTCCCCTAGTTGGTAAATTGACAAGGGTAAACTACATAATCTCTAGGCTCTCTTCTGGAGTAAACACTTAAAAACTAAAAATAAAACGCTTAGAAATAATGTTTTGCAATATGTACAGTTTCACTACAACCATTGCCACAACCAGACCCTCCTTTTCCCACACACTTTCTTCATTTCCAAACATAATTTCACAAGAAATCAACCATCATCTTAAAAGAAAGAAAAAGGTTCTCTAGGTAATTAATAGCTAAGAAGCAGAGTCATTGATCATTAATCGGAAAAGTTAATATTAGCTATTTGGCAAAAAGGAAAAATATCTTAGCTTTATAGCCAAAGTCAACTAATTTTTTTTAGAAGATTATCAATGTAATAATTTTAAGCTATCACGTATTGAGGAGTTACTATATGCCAATTACAATGTGAAAAGTTGGTCTAAGTTTGTTTCAATTTAATATCCTTAAGAATACTACTACTAACCTTTGAGATCAGTACTGTCACACCCATGATTTTAGATCAAGAAGGTAAAGTTTACAGAAGGGAAGCACTTGCCAATCTCAACTGGCTAAAAGGCTAACAAGTGGTGGAGGTAGAATTCAAATCCAGCCCTGACCAGCCACCTCCTTCTACGCTATAGGCTAAATCTCAAAGTACCACTTTGAATTTGCATTATGTGGTTTCTTCCTTCCCTCCTTTCCCATTACTTTCCACAACACTTTCAACTGCCTTTATCACATCAGACTAAATACACAAATAAACACCAAATATAATCCTATGCTATGACGTAGGAAAGTGCTATGACAGGAAAGCAAGCAAGGCCATGGAAAGAAGGGTTATAGGGGAGCAATTTAAACCTGGTGAGGAGGGGGAGCCATGTATGAAGTGCAAGAACAGGTTGATGAGAGCTGGTGGGATGGAATTCTGAGGAAACCGTGAGTTCAAAGAGCCTGAGAAATTCACAATTTGGGATGCAGGAAGAATAACAGAAGACCTTCATGGCTGCAGTGGAGACAGCTGAGAAAGAATAGCAGAGGTGGTGGCAGCTAGATCATGAAGAAATTCAAATAGTAAGGGCTTCTGATTTTATTGTTTTTCATTATAAAATATATTTATTATTGAAACTGAGTGATGATGTCAGTATTCATGACAAAGAGGTTGTAGAAGCCAAGGCTGCTTTTATATTGATTTTTAAAAATGTCTTATTTCACTTGTAATCATAGACATTATTGTATTAAAAGAGGTACATGTTGCATTATCACCATGATAAGTTAAAATGAAATAACACTCATGTGTTCAGAAAAGACTAAGAGAGAGAGTCAACATGCCACTGCCCAGGCCATTCCACCCAGCACTGCCGCCCCAAGACCTGCACTCCAATTCACTCAGCCCCACCTTCAATCCAGCTCCTAGTTTTGTTAGCTGGGAGTTCACCAAATGATGGAGCTTGGTTAGTAAAGAAAGATTTTATATCCAGTAGAAGTTGAATAGAAAATACAAAAAGCCAAGACAGCCTTCTTAAATCATGCTACTCAGCATGTGGTACGATTCTGCTCAATTCACTCTCTGCTGCTTCTTTTAATGGTCTTCTCTTTTTTTATATACACTTTTAAAATTTTGAATTAATATTGGGGTACAAATGATTAGGTTATATGGTTTGCATTTGTTAGGTAAAGTCCAAGTTGAGCCCTTCACCCAGGAGGTATGCCGCATACCCTTACATTGTGCCCATCAAGAGAGAGCTAGTCTTTTTTTTTTTTTTTTGTAGAGACAGAGTCTCACTGTACCGCCCTCAGGTAGAGTGCCGTGGCGTCACACAGCTCACAGCAACCTCTAACTCTTGGGCTTACGCGATTCTCTTGCCTCAGCCTCCCGAGCAGCGAGAGCTAGTCTTTAAATACATTATTTACTTAACAGAAACAAAAAGTTTCACTTCTGAAATTGATGTTGAAGAAGTCTTGCTTGTCAACAGCTGGTTTTCTCCTCTCTCCTCAAGCATGCTGTGCTTAGATGAGAGATACAGTCCACGTGCTGGCTGGACAGAGAGCGGGTCGGCTGAGAGTCTGGGGTGCTCTGGGGTCATCCTGAGAGTTTGGCCTGCAAGTCAGCACCGACTGGATGGAATCCACGCAGCTCGAAGGCTGCTTCCTCCTCTTAGAAGCTTCCTGACGCAGCACTCGGAGCCCCCCCCCACACCAGCCTGCTGCATCTCCCGCCTTCCCACCCAGCTGCCGAGTCAGGCGCTTCGCCACAGAGCATCGCTTCCTCTGGACCCCTTGGTGGCGCGTCTCACTGGCAGCCTCCCTCGCGTGGCCAGTTGTTCCTTGATCTTCAATCACGCGCGGTTTTCAGATTCTTCTCGGCGCGCTCCCCTACCGGCTCCTCAGGGGCTCTTGTTCTCACTTCTCCATCAGACACTGAGGCACCATCGACCCCACACTCTCCCCAGACGTCAGAGAGAGGCCGGGGCTCCTTCCAGCCATCGGTCACCTCTTCAGAACGCGGGTCACTCTGCACCACGCTGAGCTCTCAGCCTTGTTCAGTTGGAAGGCGACTCGGTGGCATCAGGTGGTCCCGTCCACATCTCCCACTCCTGGCCCTGCCTCTGAGACCTGGAGCAGATCCCGCATGCACACGCACACACGCACACACACGTACACACACGCAAGTGTGTGCACTACGCATGCGCGCACACGTACACATGTACATGCTTACACACACACGCAGGTCCCACAATCTTTCATTGCACAGGGGGAAGCCTGGACTGATTTTCCATGTGTGATGGAAAGCCACAGCAAGTTTCTGAGTTGGGAAATGACATGATCTGATTTATGCTTGAAAAGGGTGACTGGCTGCTGTGGAGAACAAACTCAAATAGGCTGTGCAGCCTTTCAAGATGAGAAGGAAGTGAAATACGATTTCCGAGTCTTTCCTCTCTCTCTGACTGTATGGACTATGCTTATGAGAGAAATATATACCTAGCAAGTGAAATGGATGACATAAAAACAAAGACCCTAATATTTTACGATAGGCCATGCATGAAATTTGTTTTAGAAAGTTTCTCATGCAGGTATCAGGGAAGTTCCAAAAACTTAGCCACACATTATTTATTGTTGCTAAATTGTTAAAAGCAAAACTAGACTGGAGAAGGTCGCAGATCATTTAAACAATGAATACAGTTAAATAGAATATATGCTTTATATATAGAAATCTGTATATTACAATTTAGGTTAATCAGCAGAGTTAGTCCAGAATTTAAATACAGAAAATAGTTTCAATTTAATACAGGAAATTTATCTACACAAGTTATGATATCCATAAACTACATAATTCTAGCATGGGGTAGTGAAGTGTTCAAGTGCTCTAAAGGGCCACATGGGAATAAAATAAACAAAAAAAATTTTGGCAGGATTTTGCAAAGATTGAGTTTACTGCCATCAGGATATCAAATCATTAATCTAAATGTCTATAAATCAGTGAAGCTCTCAACTTCCTATATGGCCTCTTTCTAGAGAAATGTGTGAATAACAGAAAACTAGAAAAGGGAAAAAACATCATTCAAATCAAACCACTTAAAGATAACTGGGTATATTTCCTCCAGTCTACTATTTATGTCTGAAGTTTTGCACTATACACACACACATATATGTGTGTGTGTGTGTGTGTGTCCAGGGTGTCTATAAAGTTCATGTTCACACTATTTTAAATTGCACACAAACTTGGTAGACACCCTGGACATATATGTATATATAGTGCATAACTTTAGAAATAAACATCAGACTGAGTATGTATATCCTGTATAATTCTATGCATAAAAATTTATATATTTACCTTATAATTTTACATGTTATTCTTCATAATTTCCTTAGGATTCATTCACACAATATTCTGTTTGGAGGATGTATATAGTTCACAATTATTTAATAACTTAGTTATATGCATTTCTATGTTATAAATAACAGAATTATAAATGTCTCTCTGCATGATTCTTCTATACATCCCTGATGATTTTATTTGAATGGAATTCCAAAATTAGAATTATGCTAAAAATTATAAAATACTGTGGTTCTTGAAAGTTCTCTGAGTACATGCTTTCAGTCTTTTGTGAAGCACCAACTGGTCCCAGACAAAGGAGCAGAGAAGCTTGTGCTGATCAGACAGCCACTGTGATGGCCCACAGTGACTTCCTGTATGTCAGTCCCTATGTCAATTCATCGCATGTATCGTGTTATTAAATCCTCAAAACAATCTTCTGATCTTGGCAATATTACTACCTTTATTTTACAAATCAAAACTGAGACTTAAAAATGTTACCTAACTTCCCCAGGTCATATTGTCAATAAGGGTAGTGCTGGTATTTGAACCCAGTCTTCCTGTACCAAACCAGAGAATGACAGTCTCACCACCATTCCAAAAAGGCCTGGTTATGATTTTGTATTTCCCTTCCATCTTCTAGTAAAAGACAACATAGGAAGAGGAATATGGGGTACAACGTGGGAGTAATCCGTGGTGGCCTTATGAGAACACCATAACATTAACAGATCAAATGGGGTTGGAGGGAATGATTTGTTCCACGGCTGCATCTTTGAAATATGGGCCCTAATGGATTCATTGTACATACAGCTTTTAGCCTTTGGCTCTTTCTTGGCCACATCTGCCAAAGCTACTTTCTTAACCACAGGTCTCCATTATTGGGTTCCTTCAGTGCTAATTTCCATAAATCAGGGAATGCTCTCAGCCCAGACTCTGGTCTGGAGACACTGACTTCAGCCAGCAGTGACACACAGACCATGAAAAGCAGGCTTTACAACACTGTCCTTCAGAAATGTTGTTGACACAGGTAAACCAACAGATAGAGTACCACAGTGTGGTCTCAAAAAGGGAGTGTGTGTGATCATATAAATTATCTTTAATTTACACAAGAAAAGGATTTAAACAATGGAATATTTCCCATTGTTTCCATTGTTTTATAGGAAGGGAAAGAACAGAAAGTGGTTTGGTGTGGGGGTGGGGAGGGTTCTACACTTAGATTGAGAAGGAAAGGGTGAAAGACTCAAATAATTGCAGGTGGAGAACGGGGGGAAATTGTTTCCTAAACATAGCTATAGTGCTAACTTCTGGGCCTGGAAAGAAACTGAGAGATAAGCCACTTCAATTAAAAATCTATGAAAAAAAATCTCAAAACCAAGGCCAGATCCAGTTCATTCAAGGAGATATTGAAATATATATGAGGCCATTAAAATTTCCATTTTTAATATTCTAAATGTACAGCTAAGGTTGAATTTTAGACTGAGAAACGGTTAATAATTAAGCAGAAAAACAATATGACATTCCAAAAAGTGGATACATTTAAAAACACACACACACACACACACCCAACTTATGAAAGTGCTTTTCAAAGAGAACAATGACTCAATTAGAAAGGTTTAGAAGAGCACCGAAAGGAGATAGAGGGAATCTACCAGGAGAAAAGAGATAGCAACCCGACGAATCTGGACTCTGCAGGGAACTTGAAGATGCCCCAGCCAAAGCTGGAACAGTTTGAGTGTCAATAAGAACAACTCCTATGAATTGAAGCATACGGAACAGACTTTCAAAATACTTGCAGATAAAAATGATCCAAATAATTGGTTATTGCAGAGCGTACCAGAGAGCTGCTCATTATTTTTGAAGCTGAAAAGTAAAGGAAACAATCAAGCTTTTATCTAACCTTTCCTTGAAAGCTGTATCCCTGGGTCACCAGACAGTAAACAGAGCAAGTTTCTCTTTAAAGAACTATTCTACATCTTAGTGATTGTGAATTGAGCTATGATAAACATTCTAGTGCAAATGTCCATTATATCTACCTGGAAGGATTTGGAGAACATCCTCCTAATTATTAGAAGAATGGAAAAGCAAGCATCCAGAGTGCTCAATGCTGATATGAAACTAGCTGATGAACAACTACATGCCCACACAAGAAAAAAACACAACAACATTCAAGTGGGGCTGAGGGGGAAGAAGGTTGAGGTAAGCTTTCACCTAACAGGTGGAATGTAGGAATATACGCCACACCTCCTGGGGGAAGGGCTTAACTACAACTTGGACTTTACCTAACAACTGCAAACAATGTAACCTGATCATTTATACCCATATATTACTCTGAAGTTTTTTAAAAAAAGAACTATTCTATTTACAAATAAAAAGAATGAAGGAATCACCATTTTACAACATGTAGTGAATTAACAGATCTCAGCAATAGCTGCAAATATGAGACAACTATTGTTTGATGTGCTCTAGGAGAGTCGGCTCTGAAGCGATCCTGCCAGAAGTTGAAACCCATGTCAGATCGATCCTCTGCATTCAATTTACAGCCAAAGAGAGGACCCAGGGACACATAAAGTGCACACCAGGGATGCGGCCAGCAAAGTCCAGTTTGCGGAAAATTGTACAGGACGAACAATGTTCTCCATGAAATAACTAAGAAAGAAATTTTTAAAAAACCAAAGGGAAAAGCAATAGTCTAAAAAGATTTGAAAAGACATAGGAACCAATCCCTGGGCAGTAACGTCATTTGAATCTTCAAACAAATATAAACAAAAAAATGGCATTTATGAGATAACTGGGAATTTGAATCTTGTATATGTGATGTTACTGAGGGAATGTTAATCTCTAGATGATTGTGTTTAAAAATATGATTTTAAAAGATGATAGCAAAATTATTTTATGAATTTGATATGAGATTTGCTTCTAAATAGTATGAAAGGTTGAATGTGGACAGGAATGAAATAGGCTGGGCTGTGAGCAAATAATTGTTTACGCGAGGCAAAGGGCGTAAGGGATTCTCTGCATTCTTGTTTGTGTATATTTGAAATTCTTCTCAAGAAGTAGTTTTTCTTTTTTCTTTGTAAAGCAAGGACTAAGCCTTATTTATTTTGGTTTCCTCGTCATATGGCACACACTTAAGAATTATTGCTGAATAACAAACTTTCAGAGAGGAAATCTTTCAGACTAAGTTTCCTCCTTTAAAAACAAGGGTTACCATTTACTTCCCAGAATCATTGTATGAGTTAAAAGACAAGAAATGAGGGAGCATTTTGTAAACTGCAGAGTGTCACACAAATGTGGACAGACTTACGACTAAAGAACCAGAACTAGAAACCAGCAACCACATGTTCCACATCTGTATTCTGACCTTGAATTGTTTCCATCTTTGAGCTAATAAATTCATTTACAGATCCCAGCACATCCGTTTTCCCCTTAGGGACAAAGTACCAAATGGTACTGTAATTGCCAGGGGAAAATTATTACTCTCTTCTGAATTATTCCCATCATAAATCCGAAACCAGACAAACAGGCTGTGTCGCAAAAAACGACAAGGTTGCTGTACAGTGACAAGCATCCCACATACAAGGGCCCATAAATCCATGAGTAGCGCAACCCTCCAAAGTCATTCTGAATCACGCGTCTAAATCAGAAGTGGGAAGCCAGGCTGGCGGCATGTTGGCCAACCCTGCAGAAACAATGAAAATGAGGTGATTTACTCAGCCATCAGTTAGAGAAGTAACCCATCACCTGTCTCATGTAGATGGAGACAACATGTGAAAAGCATTTTGTTTGCTTGTCTTTAAACATTTTCTGTTGCATCAAAGGAAGAAAGAAGGTTTTTTTCATTTAGTAATGATAACGGACAATCTTCTGTATATCTTTTACATTCAATTATGGCTGCTGAAAGAGATAACAGCATGTTGAGAAACTATTTCAACCAATAGTGGAAGATGGAAAAAAGTTAGAGGGCACACCTTCTGGGGTCCCATGAATTTTTCTAATCTGGGTGGAATATTCATTTCTACTTACAGAGAAAGGAAATATTAATCGAATTCTTTATGATTTAAAGTGATACTTTTCTGACTCTAAGAATATTATGGTCTATTCCAAATTAGTGTTAAAAGCCACCCGATGCTGTGCAGATGAAATGTGAAAAGTAAAAATACTTTTTTGTTACCAGTGAGATAGAAAAAAGAACTTAACTACATAATTCACTGCGTAGGAAAAAGATTAATATTGTCAAAAAGACAGCTGTGCACCCTTGAAATCACCCCTGGGGAAGAAGCCACGTTAGATAGATTTTTGGCACTTTGCTCTCCCTCATAAGGATGCTAAATGACAACCTAAAGAAATAAAAGACAAAGCTAAACAAATTTACCAAGTGACCGAGAGGATAAAGTAAATGGTGGTATTGAAATAATGCTAACAACCTGTTTAAAAATCTGTGTCTACAAAGTTTTGGATTTACATGAGGAAAATTTTAATTCATCAAATTAAAATACATTGAAACCATTTGGAAATCACCTAACAGCCATATATAATTGATACTTTTTACTTTTTGTGACAGTAACTTGTAGACAATTTATAAAATCTACTGGTACAAAGGTTACCTGCAGGTACAAAGTAGTCGTTTCTAAATGTTAACTATCTCTCACATCACCCAATCATAGTGGCAACTTACAGCACCACAAAATTCAAACTATGCTATTTATATAAAATATTTAATTATTCTTGGATCCCCACCTCAGAAATATGACTGTAACATCTTGATTTTGTTGAATGCTGATTATGTTCAAATAAAACTTAGGAAAATTAATGGCAATGATGTTCTAACTCCTTAATGTTGAATAACAATCAGAGGACGTTAACGGTATAGATTTACGATGTCCTAACGGTGACACTCATTAATTTTAATAGCAATCTCATAGTTAGGTCCTTGCTTACTGTCTGAAAATTTACCCCTCATTACCACTTGTAAAAGTAATTTTCTAAACTTGAAGCCTAAATGAAATGCAAAATAATAACAAAAAGTGCTAGTTAATTCAGAATGCAGATGGACAGTATATTTATGTTATACCAAAACATGAGCGTAAGAGCAAAATACCTCTTTTTACAAGAATTATATTAATTTAACAGTATCATATTTTGCCAAAATGATTATATGTAGTTCAATGGTTATTGAAATCGAAAGAGAAATATAGTTGAAAGAATTAGAAATTTCTCTTTAGCAAAAAAACTAATGATACAGGAGGAATATCCTAGAATCTTAATTTAATGAAAATCATTATTATTACTTAATATACAATAATAACATGATTATAATTTCCCTAAGAATTAAATATTTAATTTTAAAGAGTGGACATTTGTGAGAAAAGACAACAAAATGATAAAATCATTTAAAAATCAATCGTTTAAGAAAATGGATACACTCCACATGACTAAACTGTCCTAAGAAAACTTACTTGTTACTTGTTTTAGTCAACGGGGACTTCATCTCAATTAAACCATTTCAAAAGAGTATTTCCCTATACCCTGTATCTTCTGGGTCCCTGCTCAGACAGACAAGGAAGTAGGCACACTTACACTTTATACCACCTCTTTTAGCCCCTCTGGACTTTTATTGTTGAATTATTTCTAAGATTTCCTGGTTTGAAGATTTATTATAACTTCTACTTAGTAGCCTTCATTTCTGTTTCTTTATCTTTGGTCCCATGCGTAAGTAGATTCAAGAGTCACCATCATCCTTTTTGCAGTGAAAGGATAACTTGATTACATACAAGGCTTTATATACTCTACTCACTGGATTATTTTTGCCTATAGATATCTGAGCCAGGCTAAATTTTCTATTTGCTACATAACTTGCTTTGTTTAATCCTTAAAGTCCAGTGTATTCACCAAGACATGCCTCGATGTTAATTCCTCTGTGTAAGACAACTTCCTAAAACACTGGGTGCCCTTTTCGATCTACACGCTTACACTTCTGTCCTGTAGGAAAGAAAGCTCCTCCTCCTGCCTCCTGGAATGTCTTTCCTTTCTGATAAACATCGTGCACATACACACCAAAGCACGGCACATGGCACACAGACACACCAACGCAGGACACGCGACACACAGACACGCCAACGCAGGACACGCGACACACAGACACGCCAACGCAGGACACGCGACACACAGACACGCCAACGCAGGACACGCGGCACACAGACACGCCAACGCAGGACACGCGACACACAGACACGCCAACGCAGGACACGCGACACACAGACACGCCAACGCAGGACACGCGGCACACAGACACACAGACACGCCAACGCAGGACACGCGGCACACAGACACGCCAACGCAGGACACGCGACACACAGACACACAGACACGCCAACGCAGGACACGCGACACACAGACACGCCAACGCAGGACACGCAGCACACAGACACACAGACACGCCAACGCAGGACACGCGACACACAGACACGCCAACGCAGGACACGCGGCACACAGACACGCCAACGCAGGACACGTGACACACAGACACGCCAACGCAGGACACGCGACACACAGACACGCCAACGCAGGACACGCGGCACACAGACACACAGACACGCCAACGCAGGACACGCGACACACAGACACGCCAACGCAGGACACGCGGCACACAGACACACCAATGCAGGACACGCAGCACACAGACATGCCAACGCAGGACACGCGACACACAGACACGCCAACGCAGGACACACGGCACACAGACACGCCAACGCAGGACACGCGGACACCGCAACCACAATGCCGGATGGCTCTTGCTACATTACAGTTTCATCATGTTTCCCATTTATCTCAACTATCTCAAGCTCATTCTCCACTTCCCTGCCTGTGCTTCCCCATGTCTGTGGCTCGTGTTCTGCTCCTGACAAGCCTGTTTTCATCACAGCAATGACTGATCACGTTCACTCCTTCTTTATTACTTTGTTTGTTGTCTTCAAACTCTTCCCTCAAAGAAGCCACATTTCTTTAACTCTCTGAATAACATAGATGGGTATACTTGGACATGTACTTGCTATTATAGTTGTTCTGTCATTATTGTGATTCCTAACTAGTTTTCCTGTGATATATTTCCACAGTTTGGAGGCTTTTGGTCTGGTGTGTGTTTAAATATCACTCACATTTAAAGGGGAGGTCACAGCTGGTAGCAGCAGTCCCTGATGGATGGTGGCCGAAAAGCAGCGTGGTACAGAGATTGGAGCATTTAGGGCCGTTACTTCAGACCTGGTTCTAATCAAATCAGTGGTTCCATCTGTTTAGGGGCATATCTCCACTCCAGAGTCCCATTTCAGAGCATGCCGGAAAGCTGTGTGATTCACAGTTCAGCCCTGTATATTGCAAGTTCTCATTGCACTGATTTAGAATTTAACTGTTTTCTCCAGCTGTCTCCATTAATGGTTGCCAAGCCAATTGCCATACATATTCCTTCCCCAGCCCTCCAGTTCTGCTCCCTGCTTTGTCTGACAAAGGACTTGCATGTCTTCTCATTCAGGCCTGAGTTTGTTTCCTGGTCTTCCACGTGGAGAAAGAGTGATCATGTAACCTATGGTATCTCCAGATCTTATTACTAGATAAGGCCGTCTCTTCAGGGAGGTGGCTCTCATCTTTTGCGGATTTCTGTATCCCACAGAGGATTTGTAATTTTTTCTTCCACTGTCACATCTACTGTTGTGTGTTTTGTTCCATAATTCACGGTCTTGATCATTCTTCATTTGGGATGTGCAGTTGTGCCTGTCTCTGTATTCGATACACAAATGAACACAAACATACAAATGGACTTTTCCTCTCTGTGCTTTTTATTTTTTTCCTTTTTTCTTCTATGTTGCTGTTAATAAAAGTTGGTGTTGGGAAATGAGGGAAATACATATATTTCATTTCCTTCAACTGAATTCCCTTAAAGAATAAAGCAGAACAAACAAATACGGTCCTGCTTATCTGGGTTTTGAGAAGGTTGTGTTGATACTGGAGGTCTCATGGACTCCTCCTCACTATCAGGTATTTCTAGAGAATTTAGCTTGTTCTTCACTAAAGCAGTTTTGCAAAAAACTCGTAAGGACACACAACCAGATTTTATTTACTTGAATCCATTAAAATTAGGTGCTACCATGTATATCCACACCTCAGAGATATGGTGAATTTGGTTATAGACCATTGGAATAAAGTAATTATTGCAGTAAAAGAAGTACCACATTTGTTTCTGTTTCCCAGTATACATAAAAGGTATGTTTTTACCAGCCTGCAATCTATTAAGTATGTGCATGTAATAGTATTATATCTAAAAAATGTACATACTTTAATTTTAAAATGATCTATTGATTAAAAATTCTAAGCATCCGGGTGGTACCTGTGGCTCAGTTGGTGAGGCGCCAGCTCCACATACCAAGGGTGGGGGGTTCAGGCCCGGCCCTGGCTGAACTGCAACCAAAAAATAGCTGGGCGTTGTGGTGTGCGCCTGTGGTCCCAACTACTTGGGAGGCTGAGGCAAGAGAATCGCTTAAGCCCAGGAGTTGGAGGATGCTGTGAGCTGTGTGATGCCATGGCACTCTACCGAGGGCCATAAAATGAAACTCTGTCTCTACAAAAAAAAAAAAAAATTCCAAGCATCCTCTGAGCCTTTAGTCAATTCTAATCTTTTTCTTTTTTTTTTTTTTTTATTAAATCATAACTGTATACAATGATATGATTATGGGGCATCATACACTCACTTCATAAGCCATTTGACACATTTTTATCACAGTGGTTAACATAGCCTTTCCGGCGTTATCTCAGTTACTGTGCCAAAACATTTACATTCTACATTTATCAAGTTTCGCAAATACCCCTGTAATATGCACCACAGGTGTGATCCCTCCGATTCCCCTCCCTCTACCCACCCCCCCCTTTCCCACTTCCCCCTATTGTTAAGTTGTAGCTGGGTTATAGTTTTCATGTGAGAGTCCCAAATTAGTTTCATAGTAGGGCTGTGTACATTGGGTATTTTTTCTTCCATTCTTGGGATACTTTACTAAGAAGAATATGTTCCAGCTCCATCCATGTAAACATGAAAGAGGTAAAGTCTCCATCTTTCTTTAAGGCTGCATAGTATTCCATGGTATACATATACCACAATTTATTAATCCATTCGTGGATCGATGGGCACTTGGGCTTTTTCCATGACTTAGCTATTATGAATTGGGCTGCAATAAACATTCTGGTACAAATATCTTTGTTATGTTGTGATTTTTGGTCTTCTGGGTATATGCCCAGCAGAGGGATTACAGGATTGAATGGCAGATCTATTTTTAGATCTCTGAGTGTTCTCCATATATCTTTCCAAAAGGAATGTATTAATTTGCATTCCCACCAGCAGTGCAGAAGTGTTCCCTTTTCTCCGCATCCACGCCAACATCTCTGGTCTTGAGATTTTGTGATATAGGCTAGTCTCATTGGAGTTAGATGATATCTCAAAGTAGTTTTGATTTGCATTTCTCTGATGATTAAAGCAGAGCAAGCAGACAGCCCTCAGAATGGGAGAAGATATTTGCAGGGTATATCTCTGACAAAGGTTTAATAACCAGAATCCACAGAGAACTCAAACGCATCAGCAAGAAAAAAACAAGGGATCCCATTGCAGGCTGGGCAAGGGATTTGAAGAGAAACTTCTCTGAAGAAGACAGGCGCACGGCCTTCAGACATATGAAATTCTAATCTTTTTCACGGGTCTTTCCTCAGGGTTGATGGCTGCCGACTGATCAGGGTGGTGGTTGAAGAAAGGTGAGGTGCTGTGGTAATTTCTTAAAATGACAATGAAGTTCGCCACATCAACTGACTCTTCCTATCATGAAATATTTCTCTGTAGCATATGATGTGGTTTTATAGCATTTTACCTGCAATAGAACTTTTTTTTTTCCAAAACAGGAATTGATTCTCTCAAATCCTGCAGCTGCTTTATCAAGTACGTTATTAATGTTTTAATGTATTGTCCATCCAACAAAGTTCACAGCATCTTCCTTCCACCTCCAGCTTCCGCTTCATTTGCTGTTCCATAGGGAGCAACTCCTCATCTGTTCACGTCTGATCAGGAGGTCGCAGCGATTCAGCTTCATCTCCAGGGTCTACTTCTCATTCTAGCTCCCTTCTTTTCCCACCATGGCGGCAATGACTTGAGCCCCTGAAAGTCATCTATGAGGGCTGGAATCAACATCTTCCAAATTCTTGTTAATAGTGATATTTTGAAATTCTCCCATGATTCAGAAATGCTTGTAGCGGCATCGAGAATGATGAATACTTCCCAGAAGATTTGCAATTTACTTTGCCCAGATCCATCAAAGGAATCACTCTCTTTGGCACTTATATCCTTATAAAATACATTTCTTAGATAATAAGACTTGGAAGTCAAAATTACTCCTAGATTTATGGACTGAAGAATGAACGCTGTATTAACAGGCATGAAAACATCATTAATCCTCTTGTAAATCTCCATCAGAACTCCTGGGCGAACACTGGAATGAATAGTAGTATTTTTAAAGAAATATTTTTTCTGAGTAGGTTTCAACCACGTGCTTAAAATACTCAGTAAACCATGCCGTAAACAGATGTACTGACGTACCTAGGATTTGTCGTTTCATTTATAGAGCACAGGCAGAGTAGATTGTTTAGTCTCAGGGAATAAGGAGGGAGAGAGAGAGAAAGGAGACTTTGGAATTGCTCCTTCATGGAGTAGTCAGAACACACACAATTACTCATGAAATTTACTGACTTACATGGTGATGGTTCATGGTTCTCAAAACCATTACAATAGTAAAACATCAAAGATCACTCACTGATCACAGATCATCAACATAACATATCTTAATACTGAAAAAAATTGTAATATTATGAGAATTACCAAAATGGGACACAAAGGCATTAAGTGAACACATGATACAGGAGAAATGGCACCAAGAGACTTGCTCAACAGGAGGTTGCCTTTTCCATGACTTAGCAATTATGAATTGGTCTGCAATAAACATTCTGGTACAAATATCTTTGTTATAATTTGATTTTTAATCTTCTAGATATATACCTAGTAGAGGAATTGTAGGACCAAATGGCAGGCCCATTGATCCATGAATGGATTAATAAATTGTAGTATATGTACACCATGGAATATTATGCAGCCTTACAGAAAGATGGATACTTCACCTCTTTTATGTTTACATGGATGGAACTGGAACATATTCTTCTTAGCAAAGTATCTCAAGAATGGAAGAAAAAGTATCCAATGTACTCAGCCCTACTATGAAATTAATTTATAGCTTTCATATGAAAGCTATAACCCAGTTGTACCTAAGAATATGGGGAAGGAGGAGAGGGAGGGGAGGGGGAAGGATATGTGGAGGGAGGGTGATTGGTGGGATTACACCTACGGTGCATCTTACAAGGGTACATGTGAAACTTACTGGATGTAGAGTGTAAATGTCTCTACACAATAACTAAGAAAATGCCGGGAAGGCTATGTTAACCAGTGTGATGAAAGTATGTCAAAAGCTATATAAAACCAGTGTATGGTGCACCGTGATTGCATTAATGTACACGGCTATGATTTAATAATAAATTTAAAAAAATGAGGTTGCACAAATCTTCAATTTGTAAAAAAAAAAAAAAAAAAAACAATACCTGTTAAATATAATAACTTGAAATGCAGTAATACAAAATAACCTGTAATTTATTTCTACCACGACAAAGTGGTCCAAGGTGATGGGAGTCTCTTCCAGATTAGCATATTATAACCTGTTGTGTGTTTGTCCATGTCCTACCTAATCCCTTCTGTAGTCTTAAATGTCTTAGAATTTAGAAAGTTATTTTAATTTCCAAATTATATGATGTAGGATTCTATTTAATGTAACACATTGGGCTAACGTATTTAATGTTTATCTAAGTGTTGGATGGATTAAGAAAACACACGAACAAAGAGGGAGTGATCATCTCTGTATGACACAGACAGGCAGGCAATTTCCTAACGCTTCACGGAGGAGGTGTCAGATGAATTCAGGGTGATCTTTGAAAAACGTCTAGAAAGAGGAACCAAGTACCTTTACACAAATGATATGACAACATCTGCATCCAGCATACAATCTCGAATACTTTAGCAGAGGTTAGACTTTCAGGATAATTTTCAGATTGCAGAATGAATGCTGTACATGTGGAGAAGGAAAACATGAAAAAGTGAGCAGGAGGAAGGACAAGGACAGTGACTTTGCCAAATTTAAGTCTTTTAAAAAGGTAAGTTTTTACTATTATGAAAGTACATTCTGAATTTTGGAGTAAGAAGCATGCTCACATGTCAAGTCTTCTGATAGATAAAGGCTGCACACGTTTTGACTATACCTAGTGAGAGTGACCTGCCAAAAGAGAAAGGCCATTTTAAAATGTTCCTTTTGCCAAGCAGCTTCATTTTTTGTGGGATCCAGTTTTAAACCATATTTCTCTTAATGATATCAGTGAGAGAGCACTGTCGGAAAGCAAAAACCTGTCACTCTGGAGAACAGGTGTGTGTCTCGATATCCACTGCCACGTGGAACTCGCTGGTGATGCGGGATACAGACGTCTCTCTACTCTAATCCTCACTGCACTGAAAACATTCTAGGGTTCCTTGGTGTTGGATTCATGGCTAGAATATTACAGAGTATGCATTTTGGGGCAACCATAAGCAATTTTTCTGATTCTTTTTATATTTATATTATCAGTCAGTAGTGATTTGTACTTTGATTAGGAAAAGCAAGGGAAGGATATAAATATTCTAATATAGAAATTGTATGTAAGACTTTTTTGTGACTTTTAAAATAGGGGAATTATATTGAGGCTTTTTTTAATGGCACTTATGGGCTACACTATTTCTCTTTATATATTCTATAACTGAAGATATAAAAGGAAAGAAAAACTGTTGTAATCTCTTTTTTTCTTAAAATGCAGTAGTTTTAAAAAGACCATTTGCCTCAAAATGTTTTATTAACTTAAAACTAGAAACATTCTATTTTATATAATAATTATTAGTCATAAATTTTTAAATTCTCTCCAATATCCTAATGTATGAGTAGGTATACCATAAATATCTTAAACATTCTCATGTTATTATAAGTTTACAATATTTCCAAACTTATGAATAATTCTAAAGAATATTTTTATGCATGCTATTTTTTGTTATTTATTAATTGTGTATGAAGATGTGTCTTTGGAACTTTGTTGAGTCCACAATTGTAAATATGTTTAAAACTGTTGAAACAAATTATCAATTTGTCATTAAAGATGGATAGATATCTCTCAAGAAGAATATCAGAGTGTTTTCCAGGATGACTAATTTTAAAGCTGATGTCATCTGTTTCACTTTTTATATTATTCTATACCCCACATAAAAATTAAGTATTGGTCATAGAGTTACACAAAAGAGTTAGAATGATTAATCTTCTCTCAGAAAACATAGAAGGTAAACCCGGTAATGCTGGGTTTGGTATAAATAAGTAGGACGTGAAATGCACAAACTCACAAAGAAAATATTGATAAAATGAACCTTGTAGAGATTACAAACTTTTAATCTTAAGACAAGAAAACTAAAAGGCAAGCTGCACATTGAGAGAAAGTTTTGCAAAATGTGTAACTGATGAATGGGCGTCTATCAGAATATTTTAAAATCTCTTACATCTCAATAGACAGCCCAATTTTTTTTAAGTGTACAAAGGATTTGGGTACATATATCACAAAAGAAGATATACACTCAGCAAATAAGCACATGGAAATATTCTCCATACCACTGATAATCAGAGAAATGCAAATTGGATCTATCACAAAACGTTCTACACTCAACATGATGGCCAGCGTCACAAAGAATGACAACATTAAGTATTGGTAATAAGTGACACAATTAGGACTGTGGTAAATTGCCTAATTTATCACATTAGTGGTAAATGTAACAATTTACCACAAAATGGAAGGTAAAAAGGTAAAGCCACTTTTTACAACAATCTGATGTATTTTATAAAGCAAATTTACCATATAACCTAGCAATCTACTCCTAGGCATTTACTAAGAAAAAGAAAATACATATCGACCCAAAAGTGTACCTTCAAATGTTCACAGAAGCATCATCCATATTAGTCTAAAACTGGAAGAAACCCCAATGCCCATCAATGGTGAATAGATAAACAAATTGTAATATATCCATAATATCCAACTAAATAGCATACTAATATATGCAACAATTTAGAAGAATCTCAAAAACAGGGGTGTCCAACCTTTTTTTCTTTTCTGCTGCACATTGGAAAAATAGAGTTGTCTTGGTCCACACAGTAAACACAAACACCAACAAACATGATGAGCCAAAAAAAAGGTCAGTGCATACTGTTAACACTATCTGACACCACAGATAAGCAAAAAAAAAAGTCCTCACAAAATCAGGCTGGGGCCCACAGGCTGCAGGTTGGATACCTCTGCTCGAAATCACCTGCTAAGTGAGAGCGTGGAAAGCGAAGGTGGTCTACTCTGCAAACTCATTTATGCAAAACTGGGGAAAAGGCAAAATAATAATGAGAGAAATTGACTCAGCTGTGGCCTGGGGTCAGGATAAGAAGAGAGAACTGCAGATGAGTAGGAAACCTTTTAGGGTGAGGGAATTGTTTACATGTTGATGGTGGTGTTGGTTATATAATTAAATACAAATCAGTGAAGTTGTATTAGTTGTAAGTAAAATCTGAATAAGGAAATTGATTTAAGAAACCTTAGGAATAGATTGTGAAGACAAAAAGCAACAAAACATAAACTGGTACTGAAAATACTTACCATTCAGGATTGTTGGGGAGATAACGTAGGAACAATGGAGAAAATCACCAACCTACAGATGCTGCTTAATGGATTTAATGTCCAGTGTTTTGCTTGCTATGATCACACAAGGAGTAACTGCTTTCCAGCAAATGTTTATGGGTTTTGAACTGTGGTCTGAGGATTTTGCCACTCCAAAGCTACCAGGGCACTCTCAGTATCTCCTGATCCCCACCGGGTAAACCGCCAGAGTGTGCAATTGGGGTGTCATCAACCACTCCCTGTGGAGTTTGTCCCATTGCCCTCCTAACCAGCCTCCTTGCTTCCACACCTGTTCCCTTAGCATATACTTAACAGAGCAGACTGTGTGATTCTTTAAAAACACAAGTCTGATCATGTTAACTCTTCTGTTCAAAACCCTCCTAATGGTTTCCTCTCTCAATCTGAATAAAGCCACAAGATCATGCCCTTTTCCCCCAAAACTCTTCTCCTCTGTCTACGTGCTTTACTCATTCCATTATTCATGCCCCACTTGCTTTATTTTAAATATGCATGCACATTCTACCTCAGGGCCTTTGCATTTGCTGTTTCTGTCTAGAATGCTCTGCTCTCCATTCCCTTATGTACAACTTTTGGGCTACATCTCAAATACCAACTGGGCAACAGAGGCTTCCCTGACAGCCACATTTAATTGCTAAGTCATGGAAAAAGCCCAAGTGCCCATCGATCCATGAATGGATTAATAAATTGTGCTATATGTACACCATGGAATATTATGCAGCCTTAAAGAAAGATGGAGACTTTACCCCTTTCATGTTTACATGGATGAAGCTGGAACATATTCTTCCTAGTAAAGTATCTCAAGAATGGAAGAAAAAGTACCCAATGTACTCAGCTCTACTATGAAACTAATTTAGGGTTTTCACATGAAAACTATAACCCAGTTACAACCTAAGAATAGGGGGAAGGGGGAAAGGGAGGGGAGGGAGGGGTGAGGAGGGTAGAGGGGAGGGGATTGGTGGGATTACACCAGCGGTGCACCTTACAAGGGTATATGTGAAACTTGGTAAATGTGGAATGTAAGTGTCTTGGCACAGAACTGAGAGAAGGCTATGTTAACCAGTGTGATGAAAGTGTGTCAAACCGTCTGTGAAGCTACTGAATGATGAACAAATGATCATATCAATGTACACAGCTATTATTTAATAAAAAAGTAAAATAAAATAAAATCAACTCCTTTGTTTGCACCCCCAGTACATCTATTCTTTCTTTACCTTGCTTTATTTATTTTTTTATTTGACAAGCGTTGCCATTTGACATATTTCTTTTTTGTTTGTGTGTGTGTTTTTGTTTTTTTTTATGGTTGGGGATTCATTGAGGGTACAATAAGCCAGGTTACACTGATTGCGATTGTTCGGTAAA
Organism: Nycticebus coucang; assembly: GCF_027406575.1. Classification (NCBI taxonomy): domain Eukaryota; kingdom Metazoa; phylum Chordata; class Mammalia; order Primates; family Lorisidae; genus Nycticebus; species Nycticebus coucang. The sequence goes on from NC_069782.1 coordinate 49,907,081, forward strand.
GTCCCTCTTGCAATCATGTCTTGCCCCCATAAAGTGTGACACACACCAAGGCCCCACCCACCTCCCTCCTTCACTCTTTCTGTTCCCCCCCCATAACCATAATTGTCATTAATTGTCCTCATATCAAAATTGAGTACATAGGATTCATGCTTCTCCATTCTTGTGATGCTTTACTAAGAATAATGTCTTCCACGTCCATCCAGGTTAATACGAAGGATGTAAAGTCTCCACTTTTTTTAATGGCTGAATAGTATTCCATGGTATACATACACCACAGCTTGTTAATCCATTCCTGGGTTGGTGGGCATTTAGGCTGTTTCCACATTTTGGTGATTGTAAATTGAGCTGCAATAAACAGTCTAGTACAACTGTCCTTATGATAAAAGGATTTCTTTCCTTCTGGGTAGATGCCCAGTAATGGGATTGCAGGATCAAATGGGAGGTCTAGCTTGAGTGCTTTGAGGTTTCTCCATACTTCCTTCCAGAAAGGTTGTACTAGTTTGCAGTCCCACCAGCAGTGTAAAAGTGTTCCCTTCTCTCCACATCCACGCCAGCATCTGCAGTTTTGAGATTTTTTGATGTGGGCCATTCTCACTGGGGTTAGATGATATCTCAGGGTTGTTTTGATTTGCATTTCTCTAATATATAGAGATGATGAACATTTTTTCATGTGTTTGTTAGCCATTCGTCTGTCGTCTTTACAGAAAGTTCTATTCATGTCTCTTGCCCATTGATATAAGGGATTGTTGGCTTTTTTCATGTGGATTAATTTGAGTTCTCTATAGAACCTAGTTATCAAGCTTTTGTCTGATTGAAAATATGCAAATATCCTTTCCCATTGTGTAGGTTGTCTCTTTGCTTTGGTTATTGTCTCCTTAGCTGTACAGAAGCTTTTCAGTTTAATGAAGTTCCATTTGTTTATTTTTGTTGTTGTTGCAATTGCCATGGCAGACTTCTTCATGTAGTCTTTCCCCAGGCCAATATCTTCCAGTATTTTTCCTGTGTTTTCTTTGAGGATTTTTATTGTTTCATGCCTTAAGTTTAAGTCCTTTATCCATCTTGAATCAATTTTTGTGAGTGGGGAAAGGTGTGGGTCCAGTTTCAGTCTTTTACATGTAGACATCCAATTCTCCCAACACCATTTATTGAATAGGGAGTCTTTCCCCCATGGTAAGTTCTTGTTTGGTTTATCGAAGATTAGGTGGTTGTAAGATGTTAGTTTCATTTCTTGGTGTTCAATTCGATTCCAAGTGTCTATGTCTCTGTTTTTGTGCCAGTACCATGCTGTCTTGAGCACTATGGCTTTGTAGTACAGACTAAAATCTGGTATGCTGATGCCCCCAGCTTTATTTTTGTTACAGAGAACTGCTTTAGCTATACGGGGTTTTTTCCAGTTCCATACAAAACGCAGAATCACTTTTTCCAAATCTTGAAAGTACGATGTTGGTATTTTGATAGGAATGGCATTGAATAGGTAGATTGCTTTGGGAAGTATAGACATTTTAACAATGTTGATTCTTCCCATCCATGAGCATGGTATGTTCTTCCATTTGTTAATATCCTCTGCTATTTCCTTTCTGAGGATTTCATAGTTTTCTTTATAGAGGTCCTTCACCTCCTTCGTTAGGTATATTCCTAGGTATTTCATTTTCTTTGAGACTATGGTGAAGGGAGTTGTGTCCTTAATTAGCTTCTCATCTCGACTGTTATTGGTGTACACAAAGGCTACTGACTTGTGGACATTGATTTTATATCCTGAAACATTACTGTATTTTTTGATGACTTCTAGGAGTCTTGTGGTTGAGTCTTTGGGGTTCTCTAAGTATAAGATCATGTCGTCAGCAAAGAGGGACAGTTTGACCTCCTCTGCTCCCTCTTTTTTTTTTTTTTAATTTTTATTTTATTCTTTTTTTTTTATTGTTGGGGATTCATTGAGGGTATAATAAGCCAGGTTACACTGATTACAATTGTTAGGTAAAGTCCCTCTTGCAATCATGTCTTGACCCCATAAAGTGTGACACACACCAAGGCCCCACCCCCTCCCTCCGAACCTCTTTCTGCTTCCCCCCCTTAACCTTAATCGTCATTAATTGTCCTCATATCAAAATTGAGTGCATAGGATTCATGCTTCTCCATTCTTGTGATGCTTTACTAAGAATAATGTCTTCCACTTCCATCCAAGTTAATACGAAGGATGTAAAGTCTCCATTTTTTTTTAATAGCTGAATAGTATTCCATGGTATACATATACCACAGCTTGTTAATCCATTCCTGGGTTGGTGGGCATTTAGGCTGTTTCCACATTTTGGCAATTGTAAATTGAGCTGCAATAAACAGTCTAGTACAACTGTCCTTATGATAAAAGGATTTCTTTCCTTCTGGGTAGATGCCCAGTAATGGGATTGCAGGATCAAATGGGAAGTCTAGCTTGAGTGCTTTGAGGTTTCTCCATACTTCCTTCCAGAAAGGTTGTACTAGTTTGCAGTCCCACCAGCAGTGTAAAAGTGTTCCCTTCTCTCCACATCCATGCCAGCATCTGCAGTTTTGAGATTTTGTGATGTGGGCCATTCTCACTGGGGTTAGATGATATCTCAGGGTTGTTTTGATTTGCATTTCTCTAATATATAGAGATGATGAACATTTTTTCATGTGTTTGTTAGCCATTCGTCTGTCATCTTTAGAGAAAGTTCTATTCATGTCTCTTGCCCATTGATATATGGGATTGTTGGCTTTTTTTCATGTGGATTAATTTGAGTTCTCTATAGATCCTAGTAATCAAGCTTTTGTCTGATTGAAAATATGCAAATATCCATTCCCATTGTGTAGGTTGTCTGAAATTCTCCTTTTTGTTTGGGTCTTTTCCTGGTTTTGGTATCAGGTTGATGTTTGCTTCATAGAATGGGTTTTAAGATTCCTTCTTCCTCAATTTTTTGGAATAATTTCTGAAGTACAGGAATAAGCTCTTTCTTGAAGGTTTGATAGAATTCGGGAGTGAAGCCTTCTGGACCAGGGCATTTTTTGGTTGGAAGATTTTTTATTGTTTCTTTGATCTCAGTGCTTGAAATTGGTCTGTTCAGGAGCTCTATTTCTTCCTGGCTGAGTCTAGGAAAGGGGTGTGATTCCAAATATTGATCCATTTCCTTCACATTGTCAAATTTCTGGGCATAGAATTTCTGGTAGTATTCAGAGACGATCTCTTGTATCTCCGTGGGATCAGTTGTTATTTCCCCTTTATCATTTCTGATGGAGGTTACTAGAGATTTTACTTTTCTATTTCTCGTTAGTCTGGCCAATGGTTTATCTATTTTATTGATTTTTTCAAAAAACCAAATCCTTGTTTCATTAATTTTCTGAATGATTTTTTGTTTTCAATTTCATTGATCTCTGATTTGATTTTGGACATTTCTTTTCTTCTACTGAGTTTAGGCTTAGATTGTTCTTCTTTTTCCAATTCCATAAGATCTCCTGTGAGATTGCTGATGCATTCTCTTTCTGTTTTTCGAATGTAGGCATCTAAAGCGATGAATTTTCCTCTCAAAACTGCTTTTGCAGTATCCCACAGGTTTTGGTAGCTTGTGTCTTCATTGTTGTTATGCTCAAGGAAGTTAATGATTTCCTGTTTCATTTCTTCCTGCACCCATCTGTTATTCAACAGAAGATTGTTTAATTTCCATGCCTTTGGGTGGGGTCGAGCGTTTTTGTTAGAGTTGAGTTCCACCTTTAGTGCCTTATGGTCTGAGAAGATACAAGGTAAAATTTCAATTATTTTGATTCTGTTGATATTTGTTTTGTGTCCCAGGATATGATCAATTTTGGAGAATGTTCCATGGGGTGAGGAGAAGAATGTATATTCTTTATCTTTGGGGTGGAGTGTTCTATATGTGTCTATCAAGCACAGTTGTTCTAGGGTCCCATTTAAATCTCTTATATCTTTGTTTAATTTCTGTTTAGAGGATCTGTCCAGCTCTGTAAGAGGAGTGTTAAGGTCCCCTGTTATGATGGTATTATCAGATATCCTATTGCTCAGACTGAGTAAGGTCTGTTTCAAGAATCTGGGAGCATTTAAATTGGGTGCATAAATATTTAGAATTGAAACATCTTCTTGTTGTATTTTTCTCTTGACCAATATAAAGTGACCATCTTTGTCTTTTTTGACTTTAGTTGCTTTAAATCCACATGTATCTGAAAATAAGATTGCAACTCCTCTTTTCTTCTGAATTCCGTTTGCCTGAAAAATTGTCTTCCAATCCATGACTCGGAGCTTTAATTTGTCTTTTGAAGCCAGGTGTGTTTCTTGCAGACAGCAAATGGATGGCTTGTGTTTTTTAATCCAGTCAGCCAATCTATGTCTCTTCAGTGGAGAATTCAAGCCATTAACATTTATTGAGATAACTGATAAGTGTGGTAGTATTCTATTCGTCTTATTTGGTGAGAGTCCATTGCTTTGTTTTATCTTTTGCATCAGTGTGGAGGTTAGGTTCTGTCCTTTAATTTCTGAGTTCTTACTTTGCTGCTGATCCATTGTGGTGGTCAGTGTGCACAACAGGTTGAATTATTTCCTGTAGAGCTGGTCTTGTTGTGGCGAATTTCCTCAATGTTTGTACATCCGTAAATGATTTGATTTCTCTGTGAATTTTGAAGCTTAGCTTAGCAGGGTACAGAATTCTGGGCTGGAAATTGTTCTGTTTAAGTAGATTAAAGGTAGATGACCGTTGTCTTCTTGCTTGGAAAGTTTCATTAGAGAATTCTGTGGTCACTCTGATGGATTTGCCCCTGTAGGTCAACTGGTGCTTACTCCTGGCAGCTTGCAGAATCTTTTCTTTTGTCTTGACTTTGAACAGGTTTATCACAATGTGTCTTGGAGAAGCTCGGTTAGAGTTGAGGCGACCTGGGGTCCGATATCCCTCTGAAAGCAGCGTGTCAGAATCTTTGGTGATATTTGGGAAATTTTCTTTTATAATATTCTCTATTATGGCTTCCATTCCTCTGGGCATTCTTCTTCCCCTTCTGGAAATTCCTATAACTCGTATGTTGGAACGCTTCATAAAGTCCCATAATTCTGACAGTGAATGTTCTGCTTTCTCTCTCTTCTTTTCTGCCTCTTTTACTATCTGAGTTATCTCACGAGCTTTGTCTTCTACCTCTGAAATTCTTTCTTCTGCATGGTCTAACCTGTTGCTGATACTTTCCATTGCATCTTTAAGTTCCCTAATTGACTGTTTCAGTTCCTTCAGCTCTGCTATATCCTTTTTATATTCTTCATATCGTTCATCTCTTGTTTGATTCTGTTTTTGGATTTCCTTTTGCTTATTTTCCAGTTTATTAGCAGTTTCCTTCATTGTTTCCATCATTTCTTTCATTGTTTTCAACATGTGTATACTATATTCCCTTTTTGTCATTCCTAACATTTCTTTATAGGTGGAATCATCTGCAGTAGCTACCTCATGGTCCCTTGGTGGGGTTGTTCTGGACTGGTTCTTCATGTTGCCTGGAGTTTTCTGCTGATTCTTCCTCATGAGTGATTTCTTTTATCTGTTTCCTTGCCCTAATTTTCCTTTCACTTCCTCTTGCTCTTTAAGTTCTCGTGCCTGTGGAAGTTGCGGGCAGGTTTAGACGGATTGAACACACACGACCACTTGCCGTTTTTCCACTGTTTTAGTCCTCCTCTTTGGGTCCAGAAGTCTCTCACTGACTCCCTGTATCCTCACAGGGGTGATGATAGGCAGATCCCACCAGCCAGAGATGCCTGGAGTCCTATCTCCCCAGACTCACAGTGCCCAGATGCAAGGAAGCTGTTACTCGGCCGCCATCTTGCTCCACCTCCTCTGTAGTCCTGTATGTCTTTTTGTATTTTGAGAAATTAAGATATGCAACAAAAGACATTGAAGATATTAATTTTCTCTTTATAGATGTAGAACGTCTAGGCTTTGCATTTAATGATTTACCAAATAAAGTCTTCTTTTTTGTACGATAAACAGGACCTCTTTGCTAGCTAGAGTGAGACGTCAGGAATGGAGAGATGTACATTTAAGCGTACAAATGAGCAAACTGAGTAGCAGAATCAGTTGAGACCCCAGATGGGGCTCACCCTGGAGTAGCGAAGAGCAGAATTGGAACCTAGCCCATCCAAGTCTGAGGACAGGCCTCATGGAGTAACTGCATACAAGTATTGGGTCCCCATTCTGCCTCAATTTCCCCACTCTGCAGATGTCCCCCAAAGGGCCCCCAGGTTCCGGGTTTCCCTCGGCCTGCACATGGGTCTCGAACTGCTAACTCAGTGCTCACCTTGCGCAACCCATTTGACATATTTCTAATTGTTTGCTTGACAAGCTCATGTGACTGTTGTCCACTGAAAAATGACCTGTCACATCACAGACAGGCCATTTTAGATCATCATCTCTACCCCTTTCCACACATGTTTTTAATGCCCATGTATTTCTAAATGTACAAAGTTTTTCTTATATATCAGGAAGATAGCGACTCACTTTGTATTACAGAATTTTCCATTTGTGAATTTTTCTTCCTGACAAGCTTCCAAAATGAAACTAAGAAAGATCAACCCACAAAAAGCACTGGCAAGTGTTTCCCTTGCTTATTATTTTCATTTTGCCTATTTGAGAAGGAAGCTCACTCATCACTTATCTGCAGAGAATAAGGGCAGCACACAGTTCATTTCAATATCATGCTTATATACTTCAGAAACTGATTAACTTATCTGCAAAGAAAAATAAACGTTGATTGATGAAAACACACACCAACCAGGTAGGTGAATATTGAAAGCCTTTCCTCCTGGCTTTTTTGTATTTTGATAATGATAAAAAAAATAAAAATATATGCTTTTTCCTTACTTCTAATTTGTCATAACTTTGATGTAAATGAATATTTGAAAATTTCTTCATCAAACATTTATAACCCCATATTGTTCTATTTGATATGTACTTAGTATATAATTCACATGTATAAAATACTTACCTCTGAGACGTATTGTCTTCCCACTAAGAACAGAACTTGAATGTATTTCACATAAACATCAGCTACGATCCTCTCATTTTAAAATTCCAGATTATTTTTCTCATACGATAGCTAGCATACAAAATAATCTTTGTGAGGCCAAATATAGTGATTTCATCATTGCATGAAATCAGTCTCTGTTAGCATGGCTCTGTCGACGTTATCCACATTCCCTGAGACCCATGCATCTATTATCTATCTGTGTATACGCTGTGTACATATTTTATTGAAATAACCTATTACTTTTGCATCCATCGAAATACAAATTTTCATATGAATATCTCAACTCTTCATACTTCTAAGAAATAATCTACCAATGTCAAAATTCAACAGAATTCAGTAGGAAATCAGAGAAACTCTACAAAGATGAAAATTTTAAAACTATAGTATCCTAGGAGATCAGAGGCCTAATTTTTCTGCACAATAACTTCCTCTGTACTAATGTTAGTCTTACTATCGGTTGAAAAAAGATAAGTAATATTTCCCTTGATACGTCACGAATAAAATTCATGATCTGCCCTCAGCTTACACAATTAACTTTTTTACATTTGCAGACCAGGAGTGCAAAACCAACTAGTTTTTATCTGGAGTTCTTTCTATTTTGGCATTTTTGACAACATTGCCAAGAAATCTCCACTAATTCAGAGTGTGTTTAAGTTACCTTTCCCATAAAACTCCCCAATACTCAATCATTATTCTCTTCAGGGCTTATTAGCTTTACTTGAATTTGTCAAATACAGACTTCTAGACTATGACATTGTCTTCTTTATTGCAAACTCTCTTTTTTTCCCTTTTGGTTAACACTACTACCTGGTGAACTTTGGTTTAATCCTCACCCTAATTAGGTGGAACAGCTGCACAACTGGAAGCCTCGGCCTAGCTCCCTTCAGTGGCCTGAAGCAACTGCTCTCCTGGCCAGTCTATGATTCAGGTGTGGTCTGAGCCACGTGGCCCAGCCCCACTTCTCAGCTTCTGAGTTGGCCTGTACTTGTATCTTTAAATAATATTAAACAGGCTCTGGCATACTTGCAATGATTCAGGTTTTCCTAATCTGATGTTGTCTGACACCCCACATAGTGAAGGCCTCTTCACAGATACTCCATTCCACAGAAGAACATTCAAAGCCTTCTGCGCAGAGCAGTTGAGGAAGAACAATCGTGTATTTCAAATCATCTCTCAAGGCTTTAAGATTTGCCACATAAGCAAAACTTGTGTTACTTTAAATTAACAATTCGGCTCACCTTGACTGCACAAACTCTTTCAACTAAATTTCCTTTCCTTTTCCCTTTTCCTCAGATTTTCTATTTCTTCATACTAAAAAATGGGGTGTTCTATTCCTTCATGGCAAGTGAAAATAACAGAAAATATTCATTTTCTGTTATCTTTACTCCAGTTTCCTTATCAAGATGGCATTGCTACCATACGGAAATAATAGCTGAAGCCAAAAAAATAGGTTCTGGGAGGAAAACATCAGCAGTTCTTCAATTTATCATGGGCTAATTAACGTGCTTGCTAATAAAGATGATTATCAGAAAAGCTCCTCTGAAAAGCAATAAGGTATTACCCTAACATGAAGCCTGCATTAGTATCTACATGCATGCACTCCTAGTTTTAAATATTTCTGTATAATTTAATATATAACAACAAAAATGAAAGGAGATCTTTTGAGAATTAGAGTAGATTCAGAATCTTAGTAAAAATGAGGCTTTTACGTTGACAGGTCATATGAGAAAAGAACTCAGGTGAACTTTTCCATAGACTTGGTCTACCTCAAAATTCTTATTTTTTTTTTTTTTTCTGGAAGACAAGAGCATCCATTTGGGCTGGGTCCTATTGAAACTTCTCACAATGATCAAAAACAATGAATTTCTATCCTCTTTTGAAGAAGTAAAAGCATCAGTGGTTTAGCCACATCCAGCTTCCTCTCCGAGTTGGCATTAGGGTAACAAATGACTCATCTTCTTTGCAGAAGGAGACGAACACAATGGTTTACAGGATGATGTACAGGAAAGAACTACGATGTCTGGTTATTCCAGAGTGATGTGAGTGTGCACTGACGATGCCTGGTTATTCAGGAGGACTGTCAGCATGCACTGACGATTTCTGGTTATTCCGGAGTGATGTGAGCGTGCACTGATGACGTCTGGTTATTTCAGAGTGATGTGAGCATGCACTGACATGTACTGACATCTACTAAAGGTGCTGAGCTAGGCCAGTTTGTTTGCGACCTCTTCTAATTCTCATAAAATCTCCAATCAAACCAGTAGTACTTCGTGGAATGAAGAGTCCCAATTTGGTCTATCTTGATAGCCAAGGCTCTTACCAGTTGGGAAAGGGTATTGAATTAAACAGACTTGTGTTAGTGTTCTATACTTAAGACAAAGGAGAAAGAGGAAAGCAGGAATGAATTTCTGAACTACCAAAAGGATCAACATTCAAATTAAAAAAAAAAAACAAAAACCTTAAAACAAAGAGAAAATGGCTTTTGGAGGCTGTTGTCCCAAACTAACTATAAGTAAGCCATTCCAAGCAAATGTTGCTGATAGCGTGGGACTTATTCCCAGGACGCTGACTGGTCACGCCCGGGTATGGGCAGAAGACAGTTGTCAGCTAAATGGCAGGAACCAGCCAGAGGCAGAGCCTCCTCAGAAGGTGGTGGAAATAGATTGTGGTGAATTAATAAGGTTTCCCAACAGGTAGGCGCTACTATGACTATATGTTTATTAGGAGATTATAGAAAAAATACAATATTTTTAAGCCAATGTTATAGCTGACTTTTTGGCTTCTCCTTTACATGTAAATTATCAGTTGCATTTCTTTTCTAATATTATAAAAATTGTATTTTCATTTATTTTCTTATCTATCAAACACATATGAACTATCCATAGGGTTCTAGATTATCCAAAGCAGTGGTTCTCTACCTGTGGGTTGTGACCCCTTTGGGGGTCTCCTGCATATCAGATATTTACATTACGATTCATAACAGTAACAAAATTAGTTAGGAAGTAGCAACAAAAATAATTTTATGGTTGGGGGTAACCACAACATGAGGAACTATATTAAAGGGTCGCAGCATTAGGAAGGTTGAGAACCACTGATCTAAAGGATAATCTTACAACACTGCCTTTTACTTTTCCTTTTTTTTTTTTTTTTGAGACAAGTCTCACTCTGTTGCCCCCAGCTAGAATGCAAGGCATCATAGTTCACACTAACCTCAAACTCTTGGACTCAAGCAATCCTCTTGCCTCAGCCTCCTGAGTAGCTGGGACTACAGTTGGCCCCTGTGATGCCCAGCTAGCTTTTCTATTTTTAGAAGGGGTCTAGCTCTTGCTCAGGCTGGTCTCTCACTCCTGAGCTCAAGCAATCCACCCACCTCGGCCTCCCAGAGTTCTAGGATTACAGGCGTGAGCCATGGGACAGATGACAACATTGGCTTTGAATAAAGAGGCAAGCAAAATACCACAGAGCAATGGAATACTAAGCAAAGATTACATAGCGGGTTAATTCCAGTGCTGGTCACCAAATAATCATGATCTGAGACTAATCTGGAATGCAGGATTATATCACATTCATTTCAAGGAAGTGCTATGAAAAAAGGTAGATATAACTTTAAAATGTCATATAAATCCATACTGAATTAAAACAATAAGAAGAGAGCTAGCATGATAAGTGAAATGAGACATCACTTAGTATCACACTCTGAATCTCCAGGACATCTGAAGAAGCTAACACAATTGTGTGTCTGTGTTCCAGGGTGGATACCAAAAGGCACCAAGCTTTTCCATCATCATGTTCTTTGGAAAAATCTAAAATTAGTCCAATCAATTCTTAATAAAGCTTTGACTAGGTTGTGAAAAAACTGACCAATTAGGTTAAAATTGTGGGTTCTAAATGATCAGAATCAACTCCTTTCAATCCTGTTCTTATCAATTATTTCTTCTTGCAACAACCTACTTACTTTTATTTCTCTCCTCCATCTCTCACAGTTCCTTATTTCCTCAAAAAACATGCCAGGATAACCACAAAACCTAAAAACATTCTCTTTTCTCAGCTAACACTCGCTGCAGGTAACTCAATTGTTTCTACCTAATTTTAGTAGTAGATTTGCAAATTATTCCAGGTTTAGAAGTCAGGTTATGTTGCAAGAAAACTCTCCCCTGTCTTCCACCAGAGCAAACTCCTGAACACCTCAGAATTACATGCACAGACAAACATTCATTTGAACGTAAGGTTGTCTCCTACTTTTATGAGATTTCTCTAGTGTCTTTTCATGGTGGGGAAAAATTCTGAGCTACCCAGATTATGACTGCTGCGTACACCTATCAGAAGGAATATCTGGAATGGTAACATAAACTAATATAATGAGAACATTGCTATCTGAAATAGTAAACATAAAAGAATGTTTTTGGATACTTATAACTGATTCCCTGATGTCCTGATTGTTGAATGACCAGCTCAGGACTCCAGGACCCCCCTCCACAGGGTCATGCACGTAAAGAGTGCCTGTTCTAAGGCCCTTTCATCTTCAAAGGGGTGCCTGCCCATCTAACCTGGGTCCAGACACTTCAGCCCTTGAAAGCATGATTTTTCACATTGTTTTACATATCAAAATCACGTCATGACATCCTTAACAGAATGCAGATTCCCAGGCTGTCCCAGAAATATGCAATTTTTAATAAAATATCCTAATTGATTCTGACACAAGTGATCTCTCATTTCTTGCTTAAAGACGTATTGCATTTACATATGCAAAGGGTCCAACAAATACCAGAAGAGATAAATCAAATTCCTGAAGGTAGGAACACTAAGACAGAAGAAACAGTTCAAAGTCAGAGGAATGTTCATGTCTTTATGTTAAAAGTACATCTTACAAATCTGTTCAAGTAAAGTTTATGGCATAAATGGACATTTGGGAGGAAGCTCTGCCTGAATAACTTAAATTATTTGTGAACAGGGAATTCTTTTAAATTCTTGGGATTTTCAGAGAAAATTCCTGTGAAATCCCAGGCATGGGTTTTAAAATAATTAGAGACTCAAAAGAATCACAATTTGTTCTATTTATGACCAGAAGGCAGTAACTATAACTAAGTCACAAAATTATTTCTAATATGTGAGATGCTAAAGAACACAACTATATAGATTTAATAAAAAATTTGTTTTTGCATTTGGACATTTAGACTACTACTTCTCACAAAAGAATGGCACATAAAAATCTATGCAGCTTACAAACATCACTCTTATAACTCAAGAGGGCAGACCGTTTTCTATAAAGAATATAAATCAACATGACACATCACACTAACAGAATGAAGGATGAAAATATATGATCATTAAAAAAAGATGTAAGACAAGCATTTGAAAAAATTTGACATCTACTCACCAAGAAATACTCAATAAATTGGATTGAGGAGTAATGTTCTCACTACTAGTGAGGCCGTATATGACAAACTCACAGCTAACATCATAGCCAGTGGGGAATTAAGTGTTTTCTCTAAGATCCAGAGAAGGGAAAGGGTGCCCACTCTTACCACTTCTATTTTTACATAAGCATCTGGAAAAATTAGCCAGAGAACTCAGGCAAGAAAAAGAAATAAAAGACATCCTAATTGTAAAGGAAGAAGTTAAATTGTCCTCATTTGCAGGTAACACGATCTTATATAGAGAAAACCCTCATGACTTCACTAAAATACTCTCAGAACTAACAAACAAATTCAGTAAAGTTGCAAAAAACAAAATCAACACATATAAATCAGTATCCCTATTAAAATACCAAGAGCATTCTTCATAGAAATAGAAAAAAATATTCTAAAATTTGAAGGTACCCACAAACAAAATGAAACAAATTCTGAGTTGCCAAAGCAAACTTGATTAAAAAGATCAAAGCTGGAGGCATCACACTACCTGACTTTTAAATACACTACAAAGCTATGGTAACCAAAACATCATATGAGACTGGCATAAAAACAGACATACAGAGCAATGTAACAGAATAAAGAGCTAGAATTGAATCCATACATTTGAATACAACCAATCATCAACAAATTTTCTGTGCTAAGAATACAAACAAAGACAGTACAATCTCTTCAATAAATGGTGTTGAAAAATCTAGATATTCATATGCAAAAGAATAAAATGAAACCCTTATGTTACACCATATAGTAAAAAAACTCAAAATGCATGAAAGACTTAAATATAAGACCTGAAACTGTGAAACTACTAGAAGAAAATGAAGGAAAACTCCGTGATATTGACATGGCAATGACATTTTGGATAAACCCCCCAAATCACAGGCAACAAATGCAAAAATAGGCAAATGGATTACATCAAACTAAAAGGATTCTGCACAGCAATAAAAACAATCAACAGAGGGAGGAAAGAATCTATAGTATGGGAGAAAATATTTTAAAAATATATACCTGATAAAGGGTTTAGCAAAATTATATAAGGAATTCAAACAACTCAATGGCAAGAAAACAAATAACCCAATTAAAAAGATCTGAATAAACATTTTTCAAAAGAAGATATACAACAGGTACACGAAAGAAATATTCAACAACACTAGTCATCAGGAAAATGCAAATCAAAATCACACTGTGGCTCAATCGGTAAGGCGCCGGCCCCACATACAGAGGGTGGCGGGTTCAAACCCGGCCCCGGCTGAACTGCAACTAAAAAATAGCCGGGCATTGTGGCGGGCGCCTGTAGTCCCAGCTACTCGGGAGGCTGAGACAAGAGAATCGCTTAAGCCCAGGAGTTGGAGGTTGCTGTGAGCTGTGTGACGCCACGGCACTCTATTGAGCTCTAAAAAAAAAAAAAGAAAAAAAAATTACCTCATTCTTGTTAAAATGGCGATTACCAGAAAAGCTGGATATAACAAATGTTGACGAGGATGTAGGGAAAAGGAATGCTTGCACAGTGTCGGGAAGAATGTAAATTAGTGCAGCCATCATGGGAAACAGTACGGACACCTATCAAAAACCTAAAAATAGAACTACTGTGTACTCCAGAGATCCCACTACTGGGTACATACAAGGAAATGAAATCAGTATGTCAGAAATCCCTGCACTCCCAGGTTTACAGCAGGATTATTCACAGAAGCCAAGAGGTGGAATCTGCATGAGTGTCCATCAGGGAGTGGATAAAGGAAACGCGCTGTCTGTACACACTGAAGTGCTATTAGTGATAACAAAGAAGGAAACCCTGACAGCTGTGCAACGCGGATGATCCTGGTGGACATTACGTTGACTGAAACAAACCAGACACAGAAAGAAAATTATCGCACGATTCACTCATTTGTGGAACCTAAAAAAGAAAATCTTGCAGAGGGGAGGAGACAAGATGGCTGACTGAAGCCAGCTTTCCACAGAGACTCCCATCCAGAAGGAGAGTTAAAGGACAAAAATTCAGCAAGTAACCTGGTGGATTTGAGCTGCACTAAGAGAGAAGGTTGAAGAACGCACGTCAACCCTGCTGAGGCAAGCTGCGACCACAAGGATACAAACAAAAGGTACAAAATTCATCACCAAGCGGATGGGAGTCCCCTCCCCCATGAGAACGGCTCAGTGTGCCCCACAAACAACTGGGCAGAGTTCAAAGGTCCTCCCACTACACTCCACGGGAGAGACCCTCTAAAAACTAGACCTACCTCCCTTACTAGGGTGCCACGGTGTCCTCATGCCAGGCATAAAACTGTATAAACCGTATATAGTCTCTACCTGGAATTCTGAGCTCACAGCGCTCCCCTTCACTCACACTGGGGTCTGGAGGGCACCTCCGGTCGGTCGGCGGAGAGGGGACTGCACTGGAATGGCAGTTCACTGAGGCACAGTGTGACAGCCATCTTTTGGTGACAACATGGCCAGGCATAAAACTGTGTAAAGCTGTGTGTGTTCTCTGCCCGCAACTCCAGGCTTCCAGCGCTCCCTGCACTCCCCTCAACTCTCGCTCCAAGGTCTGGAGGCCTGTCCCCCAGACCTCCAGACTCTTGGGCTATTGCTCAAGGGGTGTAGACAGTGCTGGGCTACAGCCGGTCGTTGCAGGGACCTCTCTGGGGTACAGGAGTGGAGAGAGGACAGTTGGCCAGAAGGGAGCTACACCAGAGCAACGGTTGCCTGAGCCATAAGCCAGCAGCCCTCTTTTGCTAGCAATATGGCTCACTACAGAATATTCTGAAGCCACACCCCCTGTCTCCCTGGGCAACCAGAGACTCTGAGTTTGCCTGAGGCAACTCCAACTTGCAAACCAGGGAAACTCCCAGGGTGGGGCTGACCCAGACGTCCACTTTACTAAACCTAAGACGCACCTGGCCCTCAGGGGATCGTCAGCCTATAGACAATACAGGAGCAAAGACAAGCTGACTTGGAGCTCAATTCAGCTTCTCTTCTGCAGGGGAACCACAGAGTTGTTCTGTTCTCTTCTGTCAGTAACATTAATCAGGGGCGAGACTGGACCTGAGTGAAAACCCCTCAATCTTCATCAAGCCCCCGAGGTTGTCAGGCCTCACCTCCTCCTGCTGGAGAGAGGCGAGTGCAGTGGCCTGGCAGACTTCCTTGTGATTCAGGCAGGTACAAACTCCTGGAGTACCGATTCTCTACAGGCAACAGGGTCAGCCAACTGCAGGGCTATCACTGACTGGGTGTGAAGTGGTGCAAGGTGAGGAAGGAGGCAGCAACCTTCCCAGGCTGATTTATTGGCTGGGTGGCTTCTCCTGACTCCACGCAGCACTGGAGCAAGCCACACCAGAGTAGTCACCAGACCCCTGTGATCCAGTTCCCAGAGACCTCTTAAACTCTCTCACCCCAGACAGATGCAGACTGAGACAATTGATTTGGACATTTTTGAACTAAACTAATCACCTGAGGACAAATCAGGTAGTCCCCTGGGTGCACGGTGGTAGGAAGGTTTGATTTTTCTTTTCCAATTGTTTGCCAGTGGGGGGCGGGGTGACTTAATTGCTGATATTTCTCCACAGCTGTGACGTCAATCCAAAGTATTTGTGTCACTAGGGTGGAAAAGAAACCAGCTGAAAGCAAGACAGAACCACTTAGCCCCACCACACCACACAGGGCCCCAGTTTCTCAAGCCACAACACTGTACAGGCCCTCAACAAAGCCCCAGGGGAAAAAACTCAGAGGGAGTAAAACCACCATGGGACGGAATCAGCGGAAAAACTCTGGTAACAAGAATACCCAGACTAGATCAACCCCCCCAAGGAAAGATATGGCAGATGCAATTGAAGATCCCATTCATAAACAACTGGCTGAGATGTCAGAAATCGAATTCAGAATTTGGATTGCAGACAAGATTAACAAAGTGGAATTAGGAATTCGAGGAGAAATTCAAAAGTGGTCTCAAGAATTTAACGAATTTAAAGACAAAACCACCAAAGACTTAGACACACTGAAGCAAGAATTTGCAGCCCTCAAAGATATGAAAAATACAGTAGAATCCCTCAGTAACAGAATGGAGCAAGCAGAAGAAAGGATTTCTGACATTGCAGATAAAGCCTTTGAATGCTCCCAAACTCTCAAAGAGGAAGAGAAATGGAGAGCAAAAACGGATCACTCTCTCAGAGAGCTCTGGGATAATTCGAAGAAGGCGAATCCAAATCATTGGAGTTCCAGAAACAGATGAAGTGGCCTCGCTGGGCACAGAGGCCCTTCTGCATGAAATTATGAAAGAGAATTTTCCAGACATGCCTAGAGATTCTGAAATTCAGATAGAGGACAGCTTCAGAACCCCAGCATGACTCAACCCCAATAAGACATTCCCCAGGCATATCATAATTAACTTCACTAAAGTTAATATGAAGGAGAAAATACTCAAAGCTGCCAGGAGAAAGAAAACCATTACCTTCAAAGGGAAGAATATTAGAATGACTGCAGATCTCTCTGCTGAAACTTTTCAAGCCAGAAGAGGGTGGTCACCGACTTTTAATCTCCTAAAGCAAAATAACTTTCAACCCCGGATCTTGTATCCAGCTAAACTGAGTTTCATTTATGATGGAGAAATTAAATACTTTAATGACATTCATATGTTGAAGAAATTTCCATAACCAAACCAGCTCTTCAGGATATTCTCAGACCTATCCTCCATAATGACCAACCCAATCCTATACCACAAAAGTAAACTCACTCAGAAACTTCAGATCAAACTCCAATTTCCACACTGGCAGACGGATTAAAAATGCCCACTGGTCTTTTGAAAAACTCGATACCCAAAACTTCACCAGACTTATCAATATTCTCCATTAATGTGAACGGCTTAAACTGTCTTCTAAAGAGGCATAGGTTTGCTGACTGGATACAAAAACTCAGGCCAGATATCTGTTGCATACAAGATCACATCTTAACCTAAAAGACAAATACAGACTCAGGGTGAAAGGATGGTCATCCATATTTCAGGCAAATGGTAATCAGAAAAAAACAGGTGTTGCAATTTTATTTGCAGATACAATAAGCTTTAAACCAACAAAAGGAAGGACAAGAATTGTCACTTCATATTTATTAAGGGTAATACTCAATATGATGAAGTCTCAATTATTAATATCTATGCACCCAACCAGAATGCACCTCAATTTATAAGAGAAACTCTAACAGACATGAGCAACTTGATTTCCTCCAGCTCCATAATAGTCAGAGATTTTAACACTCCTTTGGCAGTGTTGGATCGATCCTCCAACAAGAAGCTGAGCAAAGAAATCTTAGATTTAAACCTAACCATCCAACATTTGGATTTAGCAGACATCTATAGAACATTTCATCCCAACAAAACTGAATACACATACTTCTCATCAGCCCACGGAACTTACTCCAAAATCGATCACATCTTAGGTCACAAGTCTAACCTCAGTAAATTTAAAGGAATAGAAATTGAAGAGAAACTTCTCTGAAGAAGACAGGCACGCAGCCTTCAAACATATGAAAAATTGCTCATCATCTTTAATCATCAGAGAAATGCAAATCAAAACTACTTTGAGATACCATCTAACTCCAGTGAGACTAGCCTATATCACAAAATCCCAAGACCAGAGATGTTGGCGCGGATGTGGAGAAAAGGGAACACTTTTGCACTGCTGGTGGGAATGCAAATTAATACATTCCTTTTGGAAAGAGATATGGAGAACACTCAGAGATCTAAAAATAGATCTACCATTCAATCCTGTAATTCCTCTACTGGGCATATACCCAGAAGACCAAAAAGCACATCATAACAAAGATATTTGTACCAGAATGTTTATTGCAGCTCAATTCATAATTGCTAAGTCATGGAAGAAGCTCAAGTGCCCATTGATCCATGAATGGATTAATAAATTGTGGTACATGTACACCATGGAATATTATGCAGCCTTAAAGAAAGATGGAGACTTTACCTCTTTCATGTTTACATGGATGCAGCTGGAACATACTCTTCTTAGTAAAGTATCTCAAGAATAGAAGAAAAAGTACCCAATGTACTCAGCCCTACTATGAAACTAATTTAGGGTTTTCACATGAAAGCTATAACCCAGTAACAACCTAAGAATAGGGGGAAGGGGGAAAGGGAGGGGAGGGAGGGGGGAGGTGGCTAGAGGGAAGGGGATTGGTGGGATTACACCAGGGGTGCATCTTACAAGGGTATATGTGAAACTTGGTAAATGGTCTGTGAAGCTAGTGAATGATGCCCCATGATCATATCAATGTACACAGCTATGATTTAATAAAAAAAAGAAAAGAAAAAAAAGAAATGATTAAAGGGGAAAAGTATGAGCATGTGTGTGCATGCACACAAATATAACAAAGGATGATGGAGAGGGAGAGCAAGAGAACGAAAGCATATATGACAAAGTTAAAACTTGGTGAAACTATGTAAAAAAAGAAAAAAAATAGGTGATGGGTGTTCACTATGCTCTTTCAACTTTTCTGTAGGTTTACAATTTTTCAAAATAAAAAGTTCAGAAAAAACCTCGAATAGCCAAGACATTACTCAGAAATAAAAACAAAACAGGAGGAATCACACTACCAGACCTCAGACTTTACTACAAATCGATAGTGATCAAAACAACATGGTATTGGCACAAAAACAGAGAAGTAGATATCTGAAAAAAACCTCGAATAGCCAAGACATTACTCAGAAATAAAAACAAAACAGGAGGAATCACACTACCAGACCTCAGACTTTACTACAAATCGATAGTGATCAAAACAGCATGGTATTGGCACAAAAACAGAGAAGTAGATATCTGGAACAGAATAGAGAACCAAGAGATGAATCCAGCTACTTACCGCTATTTGATTTTTGACAAGCCAATTAAAAACATTCAGTGGGGAAAAGATTCCCTATTTAACAAATGGTGCTGGGTGAACTGGCTGGCAACCTGCAGAAGACTGAAATTGGACCCACACCTTTCACCATTAACTAAGATAGACTCTCATTGGATTAAAGATTTAAACTTAAGACATGAAACTATAAAAATACTAGAGGAGAATGCAGGGAAAACCCTTGAAGAAATTGGTCTGGGTGAGTATTTCATGAGGAGAACCCCCCGGGCAATTGAAGCAGCTTCAAAAATATACTACTGGGACTTGATCAAACTAAAAAGCTTCTGCACAGCTAAGAACACTGTAAGTAAAGCAAACAAACAGCCCTCAGAATGGGAGAAGATATTTGCAGGGTATATCTCTGACAAAGGTTTAATAACCAGAATCCACAGAGAACTCAAACGCATCAGCAAGAAAAAAACAAGGGATCCCATCACAGGCTGGGCAAGGGATTTGAAGAGAAACTTCTCTGAAGAAGACAGGCGCACGGCCTTCAGACATATGAAAAAATGCTCATCATCTTTAATCCTCAGAGAAATGCAAATCAAAACTACTTTGAGATATCATCTAACTCCACTGAGACTAGCCTATATCACAAAATCTCAAGACCAGAGATGTTGGCGTGGATGTGGAGAAAAGCGAACACTTCTGCACTGCTGGTGGGAACGCAAATTAATACATTCCTTTTGGAAAGATATATGGAGAACACTCAGAGATCTAAAAATAGATCTGCCATTCAATCCTGTAATCCCTCTGCTGGGCATATACCCAGAAGACCAAAAATCACAACATAACAAAGATATTTGTACCAGAATGTTTATTGCAGCCCAATTCATAATTGCTAAGTCATGGAAAAAGCCCAAGTGCCCATCGATCCACGAATGGATTAATAAATTGTGGTATATGTACACCATGGAATACTATGCAGCCTTAAAGAAAGATGGAGACTTTACCTCTTTCATGTTTACATGGATGGAGCTGGAACATATTCTTCTTAGTAAAGTATCCCAAGAATGGAAGAAAAAGTACCCAATGTACTCAGCCCTACTATGAAACTAATTTGGGGCTCTCACATGAAAGCTATAACCCAGTTACAACCTAACAATAGGGGGAAGTGGGAAAAGGGGGGTGGTGGTGGGTAGAGGGAGGGGGATCGGTGGGATCACACCTGTGGTGCATCTTACAGGGGTATTTGCGAAACTTGGTAAATGTAGAATGTAAATGTTTTGGCATAGTAACTGAGATAACGCCGGAAAGGATATGTTAATCATTGTGATAAAAATGTGTCAAATGGTCTATGAAGCGAGTGTATGATGCCCAATGATCATATCAATGTATACAGTTATGATTTAACAAAAAAATAATAAATGAAAAAATAAAAAGTTCAGGAAAAATGTAAAAAAAAAAAGAAAATCTCGCAGAAACAGAGATTAGAATGGGGCTTTCTGAAGCCCGGGGCCAGAGCCTGGTAGAGGAAGGATTGTGGAGATGTCGGTAAAAGATTACAAAATTATTTATTTAGGAGAAATAAGTTCTAGAGATCTGTTTTACAGCCTAGTGACTACATCTAATGACAACGTCTTGTATTCTTGGAAGACACTTGCAGACTAGATGTAAAAGTGTTGTTGTCACAGAAACATGTACGTGAGGTGATGCACATGTGTAGTGACGTTGAACCACTTCACCACGCGGACATGTGCACTTCAAAACATCCTGTGCTGGTGCCTCATAAATACAATTCTATCTGTACATTTGAAAAATAAAGTAGATCAAACCTACAGAATACTTTCTCCTGGGCGCCCTCAGACAGGAGGCATTAATATTAAAACATTTTCTCCCACACTGCTGAAACACAGATTTGGCACCGGAAGGTTACAAACTTGCCTTTGATTTAAGGAAGCATGATTTAAAAGTCTCTGAGAAAGTTTGCCATCCTTAAGAGCCACGGGGCTTCCCTTAACGCCTCAGGAGATTTGCACTTCTCATAAGTACCTGGTACAGCAGCTCCCCATAAATCCTCATCCCAAGGACAACATCTGTGACTCCACCCTCAACAGATTTCTAAAGACAGCTCAAAGGAATGTATTAACTCACTCTCTAACCTTGAGCAAACCAGCATCTGCCTGCAGGAACCGTGTAGCTTGAAAATCCAGAAATATATTCCAGGCTCTTACTGCATTATAATGAAAAGAAAGCTGAAGACTCCCAGCTTGTTACAGTAAAATGTCCTGAAAATCTTTCAGACTATTTTTAACGTGTATCTTGTGGAAAAGTGCTGCATAAACTAATTTACAGGCCGTTTGGGTATGAATTTTTAAATAATTGCATGCAGAAAGGTATAACACAAGAGGGCTTCAAGGTGACGTTTTTTGTATGTTTCAAGATGAGCATTCACTAATGATGATGGCAAACAGGTAATTCGATTCCCAGCCTCAAGACGTGCGAAATATGATCTTCTGGGGATGGCCATGAAGCTTCTGGAAGGATTCAGTCTGAGTCACTGCTCAGAATACACAGCAACCTCCCCTGGTGGGCAAGGCAGAGAGGATAACCATAGCTAATTTTAATAGCTTTTGGTCAATGGCAGAAGATTAGGAGCAAACAGCCAACGATAAATCTTATTTTGCAATAAACCATTTTACCACTTTCAGGATTTCATAAATATTTAATTTTATTCCTTTTGCACACACATTCCGGTGGATTAACAAAAAGTAACAGCCAGCATAATCACGCGTGTCTACTTCTCCCAGATGAGTCTCACACAAACCGCTGAAGAATCATGCTCTGTCCCTGTCCAGGGAGTACAAGACGCAGCACTAGAATCAATGTCCTGGTATTATCAATTCTCTGATTCCATTACAAAGCAAACCTCATGAGGAAAAGTATTTATGCTGAGATTATACAGTACGTTAGAAAAAGAAAAGTGTAGGAGGGATTGAAGAAAGAATTCTGAAACTAAACTCGCTTTATAAAGTCAGAATTTATAAAGCAGTCGATGTTGTGAGAGGGATCCAGGATCCTTAAACAGGTTATGCCCAGTGATGTTCAGCTGAAGGGAAGTGGTCCTGTTATCTGCATAAGACAGTGGGGAGATGGGGACAAAACAGCTAGCCTGCCAAAGTATTTCTCATGAAAGGCACCTAAGTCATTCCTGCTTGATTTCATTCATGAAAGATCAGCACATTACATTTTTGAGCAACCAGCAATCAAGGTAGGAAAACTAGTGTCTGATCTCACCAGGGTCAGGGCTTGTCAGCACTTCAGACTAATTTTTGCAGTAGAGATGATGAACTCATGTCCTGCCAGGGAAACCTTCACCGAGGTGCAAGAAAGCCGCCCGGAAGACACAAGAGAACTTCCAGTACAAACCGTATTGGAAGCTGTCCTACACAGAACAGATCCTACCACTCGTTAGTAAACACTGTAAAGGGTGTGTTAACAATACTGGTACCATTCTGGAAACCAGGCCTCAGAAATGGAGAGGGGAGAAAACACACATTAAGCTTTTAAATGTTCCATAATTTGCTTCTCCAATATCATCCTCTTTCCAATGGCTATTGTACTTAATTTCCAGTATTTATACTATGTCTCGGATTTATACGCTATCAAACAATTCCATTATAATTATTTATTAAATTATATTACATGTATTCATTAACACCCATGAGTATGACTGGTGACTGCTGGCCAATACCTGTGGCCCTTCTGACAGTGACACACATCATCTCCAGACATGAGTCCTCACGCTTGTTAACAAACTACTAATATTTTACAAGAAATATATTGCCATTTTATTCTTTAAAATAGTTTGCGAACTAAATTGTAATCATCTGTCCTTGTTAACACTCTGTAAATGACTGGATCTTCAACACAATAGCCTCTAATGGTAATTTTAAAATTACGTTACACAGGCTAAAAAAGTATGCCATGGTATTAACAACAGCAATTTGTCATGTGCTCCGCATAATTGAATTTTCCAGGAAACCGGTGACTAAATTTTAAAATATAAATGAAGTAACCACCCAGGGCAAGGAAGACAATGGCACTGGTGGTGATGCTAATGGTAACGATGGTGGTGACTGATCTCTGGAACTCTGGAACGTGCACACATCTTCCGAATAATTTAAATATATTTTGAATATTATCAGATAAAATACCACGTAAATCCACAATCCAGTGATGTGTTCTTTTATAGCTTTTAAATTTTACTCAGAGCATGTAATACCTCTAATACCTTTAAATATTCAATCCAGTAATTATACTCCCTAATGTAAATCTCCTAATTTTCTAGTTTTTAATCCTATAGTAAGCTGACAAATAATTTCAGTAAGCATTTTTACCTTATCTAGGTGCCAATTCCACTCCTGAGAAATCTCAAATCTCTCCTCTACCCAATTGTAAAATGACTCACGTCAGTGAGAACAGTTCTCCTGCAGAGAGTCCATCCACTAACTTACATTGTTTTTCTTGCTCTCATTCTCTTATAGTTAAATCTTTAATGGATTTTCATAGTAAACTTTCACTCTCCGAATGTTATTTCCTATATGACAAAATTATAAGATAGTTACATAATTAAACTAGGCCACATCAAATTCTTTTTATTCTTTGATGTTTTCATAATATGCTATTCACAGCATTCATAAATTCAATAGGCAATTATCTACCAACCGTCTTCCCTGCTAGATTGTGAGTTCACTGAAAGCAAAGAGTTCATTTTTTGAACGTGTTCTCTAAAGATGCTTTATTAAAATAAAAAACATAAAACAAATACAAACACTCAACAACAAAAATATCCACGCATTTCCATCACTAATTTCAAAGTGCAAGTCATAACATGATGTAACTTGTAAGGCAATACATTAACTAACGTACATAACAAGGGAAATTATTATGAAATTAAATATGTAATTGTGGAAACGGGACCATTCCATAGAGTGACTTATATTTTTTTAACAAAAAGGGAATAACACAATATTACCAGAATCCATGTATACAACATTGTAGGGCTTGATTTAGGGATCTGAATAAATAGGGAAAAATAATATTCTGTCATTGGAAGTCCCCAATTCTAAAAGATGTTAAAGACTCTATAAATTAATTTATAAAGCCAATGAATATCCAGCATCCAGAGGGTCTTTTTTCGTTTGTTTGTTTTTGTTTGCTTTTTTTAGAGCTGAGGTCTTGCTCTGATGCCCATACAAGATTAGAAATCCTGAGTTCCACCATCTACCCATCTCAGTCTCCCCAGTAAGTGGGATTATAGCCACATAACACCGTGCCT
This sequence comes from Nycticebus coucang, assembly GCF_027406575.1. Classification (NCBI taxonomy): domain Eukaryota; kingdom Metazoa; phylum Chordata; class Mammalia; order Primates; family Lorisidae; genus Nycticebus; species Nycticebus coucang. The sequence goes on from NC_069782.1 coordinate 49,931,672, forward strand.
GACTATAGCAAGATTTTGCATTGGAATGTGTCAAGCTGATTATAAAATGTATACTGAAAAGAAGCATGTAAGATTTTGAATAAGAACAAGATAAAATTTTGTCAACTGTAATATACCACAAATCTAAATTTAAACTATTTACAATAATATGGTACTGGTGCTGAAAGAAAGAGAACTAAGTAAACAAAATAAAATTAATTCCCTAAAATATGGTCATTTTCATTAAGATAATGGTATCATTTTAAATCCATGGATAAAGAAAGCCCTTTATATAAATACGATTGGAATAACTGCAATAAATTTATTAATGTTAAATAAAATTATCCCATTTTGATCTGTATATAAAACTTGATTAGAGAAGAAAAGATTAAGGAGATAGATGTAAAACAAAATAATGTTTAAGTAAAAAATAAAATACTTTCAAATTATTCAGATAAGAAAGCCTTTCTATGTGAGACAGAACCAGAAAACTATAAAAGAAATAATTTGACATTTAAATTAAAGACTTTTAATGATAACATACAACACAAAATAAAAAAATGGCATAATTGAGAGAGAATACTGTAAAATATATGCTACAAAACTTTAATATTCAAGACTTTCAAAATATGTCAGAAAATATAGAAAGAAAAAAGTGCCCAATTTTTATTAGGCTTTTATCTTTCTTTTCTTAACCAGGGAATAATTCACATACCAAAAAAAGAATACAAATAACAAATGTATACAAAAGGATGCATCACTTAATTTGACCAGTAATGAATAACTTTTAAAAAATACTTTGGCTACCAGAATGTCAAAAATTAAAAAATATATATGTATGTATATATATAATGCTTTTTAATGGAGGATTTGAAGGAACTGGACCCTGTCATGCATGGCTGACCTCATGCAAGGATAAAACTGAGAAAGACAACAGAATACAATTTATAATATTTATCAAAATATTCTACTTATAGAATCCAAAATTCCATTTATAGAAATCCATTCTTTAAAAATACACATACGTACAATAAAAGACTGTTCAGGGATATTTACTGTTGTCTTGATTATAATAGAGAAAAAAAATAGCAGAAATGAAAAACTCTCCAGACTTATTTTTATAAGAACACAATGTATCTCTTTTCCTTTTTTAAAAAAAAAAAACCTAAACTGTATAGAGTTGTAAAGAAAAAAAATGGCTGTATTGGCATATACCAAATATTAAATATTTCACGTGTAAGGAGGATAAAGTGGTGGCAGGGGTGGAGGGAGAAAAAGAAAATTTCTCATTGCATTTCTTGTTTTGTTTTAATCTTTTATAATTAGAACACATGCATGTAAGTTTATGTATTTTTTTTTTTTTTTTTGTAGAGACAGAGTCTCACTGTACCGCCCTCGGGTAGAGTGCCGTGGCGTCACACGGCTCACAGCAACCTCTAACTCTTGGGCTTACGCGATTCTCTTGCCTCAGCCTCCCGAGCAGCTGGGACATAAGCTTATGTATTTTAAAAAGAATTCCTAGGATGCATTTACTTAATTCCACAAAAACAGCAACAAGAAAGTTTATTGTATATATCATTAATATTTATCAATTAAGGCAGCAAACGTATAATAGCACCATCCTATACCAAAGATTTGATTGACATTGTAAAGCCCTCTTCTCTGCATCATCCAAAAATCATTGGAAATACAGAAATGTGAGTGGCTGAGCAACAAGGTGGACAACCTGCTCTAACACAGGTCCCCAGAAGATGACCTTACTCTTTCTGGGAAGGCAGACAAGACTTCGGTGATGGAAAATGGAACAATATTTTTTCTTTTTAGATGAATGAGAATACTCTCAACAGATGATGAGGATGGAAAGGCTTCTCGTGTAATATGCAAAATCACTCTGACTTGAGGTCCTGGGCTCTGCCTACCACTGTTTGGTGCTAAATCTTTCCAACCCCCAGTTAAAAGCTATACAGACTTAGCTAAGACACTTTATCTCTTAACCTCCATCTCTCAGCTGTGAACCAGCAACAATAGCCACACCCACAATCACAAGATTCCTGAAAACATTGAAGGAGCTCGTTCACAAAAGCCTCAATACTGCACCTGATACATAAGAATTTAATAAATATTTGCTATTCTTCTGCTTGTTCTCTTTGAAGAAGGCAAGGTGTACATGATACGTTTAGGACACTTACAGAAAGTCAGTGCAAACTGAATGGCACAATTCCACCTGCCAGGATGCAGTGGAATATGAATAATCCTTACAGTTGATCACAGTCATTTTGTTGTCACTATGTTTTTCATCCCTTCTAATTATCTTTTTGGATCCATTAAGTGTTCCCACTTTAATGGGATAAATTCCTTAACTCCAAATAAGTACCAACCATTTGCCTGAACAATCTGATTTTATATTTATTTACTCTCACATTAATAGTAAAACTATCTCTTGCACAGTAAAACAATAAGATGTATATATTCAAAGAGATTTGCATATTTTTCTGGTGAATTTCCACACATGATTATGAAATTATTTACTTCAAACTTTTAAGGCTTCCGAAATTGTGATTGCAAACATGTTTTGCCTTGGTGAACAAGGAATCTAATTTTCTGAAAAAAAACATACTCTAAAATGAAATAAAATGTTCCTTTTTGAAAAACAATATAATCTTGCCAGTTATAACCTAAGAATATGGGGTAGGGGGAGAGGGAATGGAGGGAGGGGGAGGATAGGCAGAGGGAGGGTGATTGGTGGGATTACACCTGCGGTGCATCTTACAAGGGTACACGTGAAACTTAGTAAATGTAGAATATAATAACTAATATAATAACACAATAACTAAGAAAATGCCAGGAAGGCTATGTTAACCAGTGTGATGAAAATGTGTCAAACTGTTTATAAAACCAATGTATGGTGCCCATGATCACATTACTGTACACAGCTATGATTTAATATTAATAAAAAAATAAATAAAAACAATATAATCTGTGTTAAGGTGACCACCAGGCCTACAGTAGTGATACGTACAGTACACGTCCCTTCTGTGACAATCAGCTCAACTTGAGGAGGTGGTCAAGGTAGGGAGATGGCCAACTACGGAGAAACTACTGTCACTTCCATCATTTAATGCAGATCTGTCAAAAGACCCTTCCCTCCAATTTCCACGCATCTTCCGTCTTTAGGATAGCCCTCTATGTTGGCTTCCTCACCATCATTTCAAACCCTTAAGGATCCCTATGAACTAATGTTTCAAAACCCCTCAGTCCTTCTATTATTTTGCCTCCCTTTTTTACTACATATTAAATAAATAATATTACTGCTAAGAACCAGCATGGTGACAAAGTGCTGTGCTCGATGGCATTGGCTCTGCAGCCAGATTACCTGGACCCAGGCCTTGGCCCTGGCCCTGGCCATTGTCAACTGTAGGACTGTAGGCAAGTCACATGACCTCCCTGAGCCTCTATTTCCTCATTTTTAAAGTGGAAGTAACAGTACTATAGATTTATATATCTCTAATGTTATTGTGGGAATTAAACAAATTACTATATATAACACAGATCACCATCTTGTGTCTTGTGTGTGATAATTCTTAGCCAATGCCATTAGTTCTCCCTGAACGCCTAACCCTTTCCATGGGGCTCTCAACACTTCTCTCTCTCTCTGTCTCTGGAATATTACATTAAGTACTCTCTTGACTCTCTAAACTTCCATGTCAAAATAATTTTTCTATCATACCTAATGCTTTCTTCAAAGTGTTCATATTTTCCTTCAGAGCAAAAGCTCCATCTGAATCATTATCTCCACATATGGTTGTCTCAGCAGGACTTTTCCCCATCTCTGTTATTTCTAAATTTTTTGCCCAATAACATGGTGCTGCAGCCTGGCATAGCCATTGTTTACCTTTGCTAGAAGCAAACCCCACCCAACTCTCACTAAACTACATTCAACTGGTATGATTTCTTTAGAAATTTCCTTGCTGGTACATTGCTCTTAGATTTTCCATTCAAATTTGTACCTGCAATTCTACAGAATGCCTGGCTGGAAGGAGGCACTGATGCAGCCTCACTCACCAAATGAACAAAGCAGTAATGATGGCTTTTGACCTCCTCACTGGTAGTAAGGAGAGCAAAAGGGTAAGTAAGGGTAGTAAGGAAATTTCCTCTTTATCCTGCTGTATGTGTTCTCCCTCCCATTACTTAATCCACAAAACTCATTTCTGTAACTTTATTCCAAACTTTGGCTTTGCTTCAGTCAAAGTAATTATCAAGCCTTTCACTACGTAGACGGTTAAAAGGCCACAGAGTGTGATGTGCTTTTGAACATATAGAAGAGAATTGAATTTGGTTGCATATACTACAAAAACAGTTTCAGGTCCCACATATGAAACGATGCCTATTGCTACGATAAATCACGTGTTCACATCACCACACACATAACTACCTAGTTTCATGTAAGTATCTTAGAAGAACTAGATCTAAATCACAAGAACAAAGTAGGTTAAGAGAGTTACCCCAAAATCTTAATTGTAGCTTGGAAAGTTGGATTATTAACATTGAAAATGTACTTGGATGTGAAACAGTACAAATATATAAAGGCCAGAGTTTATTTTACCATCTTATCTCAAAATTGAATAAATAGCTTGAGTTCATGATCAGCATTTCATCTTTTAATGACTTTTTAATAGAATAACTGATTTTAATGTAAATTGAATTATAAACATAGCACAAATATCACCATAACTAGCACAACTAAAATCTTCTGATACAAGTTTGATATATATTTTGTCTAGAACCTTTTTATCCAGTGGAATATTTATTTCTGTCTTGCAGTACAAGCTTCCCATCATGGATCACATTTTAAAAAACTAAAAAAAAAAAAAAAAACACACTGCTATACGTACCAAGAAAAATTGCTAATATTTGAAGATTTTTTTCTGACAAAAATTAAATATGGCAAAATGGTCATTTTGTAACATTCATTAATGAAATCGAGAAGACATTATTAATCTTCAGAGTGTTAACTTGAACTTGCAGATAAATTGATCAAGTTTATGATTTGGAAATAGCCTGTAGCTACTACTGATCAAGAGTTTGGGACACTAATTATAATTCATATCTAACCAAACACAAAGAATATGAGATAGACATTTTCTTTTTAATTTCTTAAATTCAAGAAACATAGAGTGTTTAGTTTCACAGAGGAAGTTGTACAGTAGTTGGATGTGAAATAATACAAAATATTAATAATGTTATAAGTGTTTATTGTGGGGGCTCGGCACCTATAGCTCAGTGGCTAGGGTGCCAGCCACATACACTGGAGCTGGCAGGTTTGAACCCAGCCCGGGCCTGCCAAACAACAATAACAACGACAACCAAGAAATAGCCGAGTGTTGTGGTGGGCACCTGTAGTCCCAGCTACTTGGGAAGATGAGGCAAGAGAATCACTTAAGCCCAAGAGTTGGAAGTTGCCGTGAGCTGTGATGCCACAGTACTCTACCAAGGGCGACATGGTGAGACTCTGTCTTAAAAAAAAAAAAAAAAGTGTTTATTTGGGGATCCATAGGAAAACCTACCTGGCTAGGCTGAAGGCATCGTCGATCAAACCAGCTCGATTACTGACAGAAAGGACCTAGAAAAAAAGGAATAATTTAGAAGTAAAATGGCAGGTGTTCACATACCAAATGAGATCTTCTATGAGAAAATCCATAGTATACCTCGTGGTTCTTGATTAATTGATCAATTAATAATCTCCAGTTCCTTAGGTCGTAGTTGACTCTAAAATAGCCAGTTTGATTGATGTTCCCCAGCAGCCAGTTTCCTTTGTCGAAATAAGATATTCTGTGGTGCTCTGAAAATAGCATTTCAGAAGTAAAAAGATTTTAAATTTTAAGGGTGCAAATAGAACGGAGTATATTTTCTTATACCACATATAATAATATTTTAATTTCTTTTTTTTTAATGTTGGGGATTCATTGAGGGTACAATAAACCAGATTACACTGATTGCATTTGTTAGGCAAAATCCTACATATAATAATGTTAATAGTTAAAAGAGAATTCCTTCCTAAATACCTCATTGAAAGCTACTCTTTAATTAATCACCCGCATCTAGAATTTTTTTGTTGTTGTTGTTAAATCATAGCTGTGTACATTAATGCGATCGTGGGGCACCATACGTTGGTTTTATAGACTGTTTGACACATTTTCATCACACTGGTTAACATAGCCTTCCCGGCATTTTCTTAGTTATTGTGTTAAGACATTTACATTCTACATTTACTAAGTTTCACATATACCCTTGTAAAATGCATGGCAGGTGTAATGCCACCAATAACCCTCCCTCTGCCCACCTCCCCCCTCCCTCCCCTCCCGCATCTAGAATTTGCTGGACAAAACTTTCGATGGTTATAATTAACTCAATTAACTGTTTTATTATAATTAACAATTTTGTTCTTGTCCAATCCCTGTCGACTATACACAATTTCCTTTCTCAAAATAAGTGTTACCTAGAAATTTCCTGTTATATTCATGCAGCTTCTAAGGTGATTGTGGATGATACGCTGCTCAAGTAAAAGCAAAGGTTTCAGATGCAAAGTCTTCTTATTTTGCTTAGTAAGGAAGTGATTAAAAAACAGAGCTCATTTCCTTGAAAGTCAATACTGTTTCTCACCTTTTTTTCCTGCGCTTTCTTGGGAATACTAATAAATAACAGACTTTTTTCAACATCATGAATAATGCTAGTGAAAGGAATGTTGTTTGTTCAAGAATCTAATATTTCCACATAGAATTAGAAATAAAGATAATAAATTCTTATTGGAATAACTCTGGAACATGGTAACTGGATTGTGTTCACCAGCTAATTCAATTAATGGAAGGCACTAAAACAATAGTATAAATTCTTATTTATTTAACTCCTCCAAGGATGGCACAGAAAGAGAACCCCATTCTCTCGTAAAGTTAAGCTTATTGATTTCACAGAACCACATTTTAAAAGTCTAATAATTTTGTCTTTGATCTTCAGTACTTATAAAATTTACACAACGAACGTGATCAAAATTTATACACACCTAGTGGAAAAAAACAAAACTACATCATTTTTCTACCTACAATGACTCAAAATCATAAAATACATCACATGCACACAATGCCTCTGAGCATTCAGGTCTGAGCAGGGGACACATCTCTAGTTCTTCTGTCATTTTCAGTTTTTGCACATCATACTTCAAATAGAAAGTAAAATTTCCCCTTTATTTCCTTGAAGGAATGAATTTACAGAGTACTCTGACCTCAAGGAGAGGCCACGCAAGAAGAGGTTACACCACAGAGATTATTGGGGACTCGTCCATAATCATTCATTTCTCAGGTCTGAAATGGGGTTGTCTAATTAATCCAATGCATCTCACAGAGGACTGATTTTCAAAAATCTGCAGTAATACAAAATGTACTTAAACCAAAAAATACACTGAATGTAAAAACACAATCTCTAATGTTTCAAATATCACTTCAACTTCTCACTATCGCTGCAAATTGTGTCTATTGGAATTGATGTATGAATTGGATTATCCTAATGGCTCAACTTAGGTCTCCTGACTTCAATGTTTGTTTTTTTCCTATGCTATGCTCTATTGATATAAACCAGTATAACACTTTTACTGTTATATGATATACATTTTTTCAGATTCTTATATTGATTTTTAAGGGGGAAATAGCACAAGAAAAAGAATTAGAATAGTGTAGGAAAGGTGGATTCCTGTTTCAGCTCTCCTATGCATAAATATTTGAGTGTAGGTAATTGATTCTCCTTGATTCTCAATTGTCTTACTATAACATGAAGGCCAAACAATGGCCCTTAATGACCTGTCCAATCCTATGATTCCATGGAAGAAGGAGCTATTTTCATTAGATATTTTACCTTCTTTAGTCCCTAGCACTTGGACAAATAAATCTATCAGATATTTTTCTAAAATTCAAGTTATTTCTCAAGTGTCAAATTTTATAATTTATATTTTTCAAAATTTTAATATTTAGACACACAATTGCTTTGAAGCATTTTAGAATGTCACATCCATTTTACAAATATAAAAATGACAAAAATAACTAACAATATGGCATTCCCAAAAACTAAACTAAGATAATCTCATAAAGATTTCAGTCTATCCTTTCTGAATTCAGTGAATAAGTATTAAAACTATTTCTCCTGAGTAATCCTGTTTTTAAATTTACTAATATTTTTATAACAAAAATATTAAAACTATGATTGAATTCACTTGAGATAAGAGTAAACTGCATAATTTTCACTTAAGAAGTGTTCTTTTTTCAAAAAGTTTCATTAAAGCATCAAGTTTAATATATGAACACATAATTTAGATTTTTTACAAGTTTGAAATGGTCATGGATTTTTATTAAATCTATTTTTAAACTTACTTCCTGTTTGCATTTTAGATAATTAGCACAACTTAACCCCAGGTGATTCACTTGGCTGTAGTTTTTAAACTTACTCTATTCAATAACTTACGGGTAGAATATAGTCAAATTAAAATTGATATGTACACTAAAATTGGAAAATAATCCCTGCACCTCCTACATTGTCTGACCAGAATAAAGACAGGTTTCTATTGTTTTTAGGTATGCCATTATTAAATTTACATTAAAAAGCTGAAGGTTATTACTGTTCATGAATATTTTTATGCCTTTGTTACAAATGAGATCTTTGGAGAAATGATTCCCTGAAAGATTTTGTAATAGATTTTTAAATATCTTTTCAGTTTTAGCTAATTATATCCCTTAAATGTTCTTCAAATTAACTAATGGCAAGCAATGAATTTTAAAGAGATCTTCTCCAATAGCCTAATGAGAAATGGTATTTGATGAGTACCATAATAAAAAGCATGGAAGTCATATTTTGAGTGTTGGTAATAATAATTAAAAATTACATTTAGAATGTATCTAAACTGACATAAGACTTAGATTATATCAATGTATAGAGTAGTTGGTATTATATAAGGTCTTATATTTTATCCTTTCTTTTGTAATAAAAAAGGAAATAGATTAGGCATTTCTACCCAATATTTGTTGAAGGCAGAGAATTAGAATTTTTTTTTTTTTTGAGACAAAGTCTCACTCTGTTGCTCTCAGTAGAGTGCCATGGCGTCTCAGCTCACACCAACCTCAAACTCCTGGCATCAAGCAATTCCCTTGCCTCAGTGTCCCAAGTAGTTGGGACTACAGGCGCCTGCCACAGCGCTGGCAACTTTTAGAGACGAGGTCTCACTCTGGCTCAGGCTGGTCTCGAACCTGTGAATTCAGGCAATCCACCTGCCTTGGCCTCCCAGAGTGCTGGGATTATAGGCGTGAGCCACCGCACCTGACAGAATTTTTTTTTTTAAGTCTACCATAATAACAAGGGTAACAATGTGACACAAAAAAATACATAATAACTTTCCTTACTGGACATCTGTGAAAATCAAATGAGAATGTTCTGTAAAACCTGTGAAGAACCATGTGCCTATATCCAAAGACATAGTGTTGAGTGACTGACAGATTTACCCAGTGACCTACCAAAGTAGTAAGATCTTGCCAGTGTTTGTGTGTTTGTGTGTGTGTGTGTGCGCGCGTGCATGTGAGCCTGTGTGTCTTTGCAGACCCACACATGTAGAGTCAGGATGTGTAAAGAGAAAAGAAAACCAAGCACCTAAAGCCAGATCTTAACTAACTGAATGACATTTTGAGCAAATTATTTATCAAGGCTCATTTTCCTCCTTTGTAAAGTGGAGATAACAATGTTCATTTTAGGGCGGCGCCTGTGGCTCAGTGAGTAGGGCGCCGGCCCCATATGCCGAGGGTGGCGGGTTCAAACCCAGCCCCGGCCAAACTGCAACAAAAAAATAGCCGGGCGTTGTAGCGGGCGCCTGTAGTCCCAGCTGCTGGGGAGGCTGAGGCAAGAGAATCGCGTAAGCCCAAGAGTTAAGAGGTTGCTGTGAGCTGTGTGACGCCACGGCACCCTACCAGAGGGCGGTACAGTGAGACTCTGTCTCTACAAAAAAAAAAAAAAAACAATGTTCATTTTAAAGGTTTTTTGAGTCCAAATGTACTAACATGTGAGGAAGGCACTAGAGCATTATTCTAGTTTTAATGTTTACTTCTAATTTTTAGGATCAGGTTCTTTTCTATTTTAACCTTTCCCCACCACTCCCAACATTTGGCCTTCAGTTTATCTTCCTCACTCATGGTTAGTGAATAGCAAGTAAACACGCAAACTACTACCTATTTATACATACATATATATACACACACACACGAGTTTTTGATATTTTCATAGTAAGAATGAAAAAGGATAAATATTTCAACCTGCTTTTAATAGCTTAAACTTTGGTTTAAAAACAATTTTTAGGCTAAAAAGATCTATGCCTTACTTTGATGTTAATTATATATTCACCCAAAGTTCTTTAAAAAAACTGAACCATCAAGAATACATGATGGTTCAAACAAATTTATATTTTATATTACCCATCAATGATGTTGCCTAAACATCTTGTGAGATCAGACCTATATCAACACTGACAATGAAAAATTATAAAAACCTTGATCTGGCTGTTAAAAGTAAATGTGGAAATTTTTTACATATGTTGATAAAAATTGACCGGAATATTTATTTTCTTCTTGTTTTTATGGAGAAAATTTTCATTAATATTAGTTGGTAATGTTTTGAAAGGAACAAGATATAAAAGGAGACGAAAGTTAATATTATCTTTCCTTTTCCTTCTTAATCCTTGTTTGGTGTTACATTTTTGTGCATTATCTGAATGAAGGACTTCATTACAAAATTGAAACAGTAGGGCTGTAAAGACAAACAGGAAGGGAGTCTTTCTTTTAAGTTCCTATTGGAAATTCTTTTCAGATTTTTGTATTTACAAAATTTTCAGAAAACATTACATTACTTAATATGGAAATCATGAAAAAGCCTCAACATTTCAAATCCTCCATTCATATTCAACAAAGAATTCTGCTATTATGTAATAGAACATGACACATTACACTGGGCAGATAACACATTGCACAAATTTGGAGTGGGGCAGTGTGCCTTTAAGTCATCATCATGTAAATATCACCTCCTAAGTTATTAGGCAAACTGTGCAGCCATGTACAACAACCATGCATATCAATGTAGTTAATATTTCAGGTAAAAATATGATTTGAACGGGACATTGTTATTATTCCTTAATGATAAAGAAAGACTCTAAAGGAAAAAATTTATCAAACCTAATTGGTGGTTATTGGTCATGGAAAGCTGTGGTGTTATTTTCAATAATCTTTGAAGGATAAGAATACCATGAATAATGGCATGAAAATAACTACGCAGTTTAGAGAAAATAGACCCAGGAAAGTTATAAAATAAGAATCAGACTAGAGGGCCGGGCATGATGGCTCACTCCTGCAATACTAGCACTCTGGGGGCCCAGATGCATGGACTGCTTGAGCTCAGGAGTTTGAGACCAGCCTGAGCAAGAGCAAGACCATGCCTCTGCTAAAAATAGAAAAACTAGCTGGGATCGTAGAGGGCGCCTGTAGTCCCAGCTACTCAGAAGGCTAAGGCAGGAGGATTTCTTGAACTTGAAAGTTTCAAGAGATCTGCTGTGAGCTATAAGGACACCACAGCACTCTACCCAGGGCGACAGAGTGCAGCTCTATCTCAAGAAAAAAAAAAAAAAAGAATCAGACCAGCCCTGAGTCTTCCCACTGCCTGAAAGTGAACTTTTATCCTAATCCCTATGTTTAATCAGCATCTTTACCCTCTTCTAATTTCCCATTTCCATCCGACCTTCCAAAGGCAAATGTTTACTTTTTTTCTGAAGACCATCCTAGCAATCCTGTGGAAGGATGACTTTATTCTAACAGTAAGATCATTAAAATAACAACTCACTGATTTCACTCATGATTTCATAACCTATGTAGACATATTCAATTACTACATACGAAAAAATGAAGTATGAAGGCAAATAAGACAGTAACATTCAGAATCACGATATAGATACCACTTCCAGGAAATGAAAATAATAGATTACAAAAAGCAATTTAAAAGGAACACACTTTTTTTTTTTAAGACAGAGTCTCACTTTGTCGCCCTCTATGAAGTGCTGTAGCATCACAGCTCATATCAACCTCAGACTCTTAGGCTTAAACAATTCTCTTGCCTCAGCCTCCCCTGTAGCTGGAACTACAGGTGTCTGCCACAATGCCCGGCTATTTTTAGAGCAGAGGTCTCACTCTGGCTTAGGCTGGTCTTGAACTGATGAGCTCAGGCCATCCACCTGCCTCAGCCTCCCAAGTGCTGGGGTTACAGGTGTGAGCCACCTCAGTGCATCACTGTATTAGTTATCAATGTTTTACATACAATGTACATAAGTGAAAGCATATATTTTCATAATATGTGATTATGTGTTAAAATACAATAACATGAAAATTTAAATAAAAATATTCCTGAAACAACAAGTGTTTATATTTTTTGGTAACCTTATTAGATTTTGCTGTGAGAACTTTTTCTTGAATGTATATATGTATATTGAGCACTTAAATCTCCCTTAAGTAGCAAGACTGAAGGGAAAAATGTTTATTTATTCCTATATTTCATCTTATTTAAAATAAAATATTTATAGCTGTTTAAAATATGTTTACTAAAAAGTAAAATAACATCAATTAATAGTGTATGAGAAAGGAGTGAGAAAAACAAAATATGAACGCACTTGACCATTTAAATCTAAATGAATGTTACATAAAAGATGGTAATTAACTTTTTCTCCACCTCAGTGGAAAGCACAGAGAAAAGGAAGCCATTTCACACTGTAGCATGAAGCCTACAGATTCAAGAAATAGCTTTCCCCATGATCACATTGATGTACACAGCTATGATTTAATATCAATAAAAAAATAAATAAAAAAGAAAAAAAAGAAATAGCTTTCTGACAGTAAATTGAAATAAGTCATTATCTTACTTGAAGATATTTAGAAAGAGAATAGATCTCATCTTCCCCTGCTTTCTGAGGTCTGACCCTACCTAAGAAGTGGTTTGATGACCTGTCCAAGACCCTCCATTCTAACCCTATAATTATATAATTCTGTAGAGGCTGTTTCTTCTCTCATCCCTTAAAGAGACAGTCGGTTACAGAGAAGACAGCAAGAAAGTGGCTTTAAAAATAAAGCATGTATTTTAGTATTTAGCACACTGTTCTCTTGGGGCTTATAATTATATTTTAATTACATTAGGAATTATAAAATTACACCATTTAACTCAGCTAAGATTAGAAACAAATGTAGCAATTATATAGGCAGACGAAAATAGACTATTTAGAAACTATGCTACACTATACCTAATTTTATAGAGGCGATTATAATTCTTCTATTTTCCCTTCCTAATTTGTCTTTATTCACCTTTTTATAACAGCTCAAACCAGAAGTTAAGTTGCTAAACTATTGTCTGAATCCAGATAGTACCTCGGGGGAGAATGTACATTTTACCTGATTTGTTAGACACCCAAATAATTGCTTCTGAAGACACATGGCTTCTATTTCCTACCACGATAGTTAATGGAATGTGCCACAGGTAACTGCAAAATAAAAGAGAAACTTTAAGAATAAAAATAGCTATATTAAAACCAGAAAATACCAAACATTTCCCATTCACTTTCTATGTGATACTGATTCTTCTTTTTAGGGAAACTAAAAAGAACTTCCCAGTCATAAAAATAAGAAATAAGTCTGAAAGATGAATTTACTCTTTCAAAGCCACTAAGAAGTCTTAGCCTCCAAGAATTTTAACTTCAGTGCAAAAACAGTATTGCCAACGAAACAATTATCTTGAAAGAAAAACAGATTTTCCTTTTACATTTGAAATAACAAGTAACTAACATCTATAAATACGAACCACGTTGTGTATTGATTAAAATCTACAAACAACTCCTTTCTATTTGGCTCTGTACTAGATTGACACACATTTCAGTGGCTTCATGTATTCACATTCAAATGTTCTCTTTATTTATTGTTTAATGATGATTCTGCAGGTCACTAGGAACACACTTTACAGACAGGTTCACTGATATACCTAAAGTTACTCAGCAAAAAAGAAAGAAGAGTAAAGTGAATACGATTCCCCTAAAATCCAGATCAATATAAAGAATATTGTGGTAAACCCTTCACACTCTGCTTTCCAAAATGGAATTTCCAAATTATTGTGTCAAAGCATCATCCACCAACATGAGTCTCAGCTTCCAAAGAGAAGCATTTTCTAGCATTTACCTTTTTATAGGATAAAAGTGAGTGCTATACTTGTACATGAAGTAGTATCAATTTAATCTCAAGTGAGTCACCATAAAATATGCTGGATGGTTTTACAGTAAATCCAATCATTATGTTTTGTTTCCATCATTGGCATATAGTAAGTTTATTTTCATCCATCATTGCACCATTAGCAACAGAGTAGCCAAAAATTTTAGTAATGGAAAAATATTTTTTTAATTTAGAAATATAAGAGATGCTACATGAGCTCAATAATGATGAGAATGAATAAAAAAATGAAAAATTTTCAGGAAAAATGCTGGGGCAATAAATATTTCATTGAATATGTCTTTGGCAGGGAGAGGAAATACATCAAATGGAATTTGATTATTTAATCATTTCATGTTTTGTATCACAATAAACAGAATTCAGTAATAGTAAAGAATCCAAATAGAAGATTGGAAAAAGTTTTATACCAACTGCTATTTACATCATTGAATGTCAAAACAATAGGTTTAAAATTCTTTGAATTATCTGTTGTTATTAATAAGAAAACGTTTGTCAGTGCCAACTCTGTGGAGACGCTATTCTACACTAATACTGGACTCCACATTGATTCTTCAGATAGTAGGTGGTGAACAACAGCCCAAGCCTCTAACATAAGACTAAGAATATACCTTAACTATTTAACGACATATTTACCTTGGAAGAGAGAGAGAGAATGGGTACATTGCTTTAATACTTGTTCTCTACAAATGATGCATCTCTTTTGGCTAATTGGAATGATTAGTAGAGGGATAACACTGCCCTACTCTGGGTCTGGTTCTCAAGTTAACTTGTGAGTTCATTTTGTATACCTTGATCTTGGAAAAACCTGCAGACAGGAGGCATTTCATAAATTACTGTTAAACTCGATTGAATGGGCTTGGATTAAAGTAAAATAAAAAGGCACCAAATTAAATCGTAGGTGAGATAGAGATTACCTTTATAAACTTGACTTTTTAGTGTACATCATTCACATTGATTTGGAAAGGACAAATGTGTCTTTTGTGCAGTAGGATCATAGAATGTTGGTGGAATTTTGATTGCACTTAATAGAAACAAACATACTTTTGCATGTGTTTAAATTGTATTCTTCTAAAAAACTTGAGATTATGATAAAGTCGGTATGTTTCAATATTTAAGATTTAGAAAATGTCTCTAAAGTACAGGAAAGGGATTCACACAAATATCTGCATTTACACAGAAAACTCTAAATGTCAGATATCACATCACATAGCTGTTCAGAGGCAAGTTAAATATACGACTTGGATAGAAACATTGGGGCATAGTGTAAAAATTTTAGAGCTAGACTTTTATATTATTCCTAAGAATGTTTTTGTATTCTATTCTATATTTGTCTGTTTGGGGGGTATGTATACATACACAAAACCTAAATCCCCAGTTCAGCAAAAAAACAGTTAAAAGTGACAAGTTACCATGCACATCTGAAATACGTATTCACTTCTCAACAGCAGGGCTATCTGTACTACACGTCATTTTTCATAATTTTCCAAGTGAATTTATTTGGTCTTTTCATAAATTTCACTTTAAAATCAAATAAAGCATGATAATTATGTTGTTTCGTGATTACAACTTAAAATAGTAGGAGATACTAAACACAGTTGAATGAAAAGCCCTGCCTGGTACGCTGCAAAGAAATCTAAGACTGTCACAGTTGTGTTTAGAAAGAGACTTTGAGAATTTGTGACATTAGATTGGGTTCCAGCAGCTTAAGTTTAACTTCAATTTTAGTCATCTCATTTTAAACATTAAAAAAGTAAAAAGAAAAAAATGCATTTTAAAAGAACCCCAGGACATTTTCTCTTTAATAGTTCCTGAGACTACCTTTCTTCATGAGTATTTTGCATTTTTATAATAAAGAAAATTTATTCTAATGATTACACTGACATAGGGAAGAATAGGTCCAAATTAACTTGATTGATAAATCTTTAAAAAATAGTCTTGTGTCAGTGAAGCTTTAGTGTGGACCCTGTTAAAAACTGTTCAGATAGTGCTGCCATCAGATCAGTAAGAGAAGTTAAGAATGACTGTGGAGGGAAACGTAACTCCCTGGAGCAGAGAACTTGGAGAAGTTTCTCAGTGTATGAGAAGACATTAACACTGCAACACATTAACTTCATAAAGAAAAAAGGCTACACAAGTTAGCAATCTCCCCAGTATCAAAATTCTAACATTTATCTTACACTCTATTACATATCAGCTAACTCTATGTGCTTATTTAGTTATGAAAGATCTTTCTTTTCTAGGCTGTAAAACAACTATTACATATAAAAACATAGCTACTGGGTACATTAAAACTGTTCTAGGCACACTGTAATGACGCTCTCGTGTCCCTTAGAAAAATGAAGGCAAAGAATTGATCATCCTGGCTCAGAAAATACCCTCAATTCACAGGATTTCTGGTATTGATGTGCAATAGGCTTTATTCCGTCAACTGTTTGCTTTGTAATAAAGATCTAGGAAGGCTACATACAAAAGTCAGATCAAACTGGCAGTGACGCTTTGTTCAAAATTGTTACAGTGAAGCCAATGATCCCCAATACAAATCTGAAATATTAAATCTTCCACTGCAAGCTAGATCATTTAAAAATAATAGGAAATCATTTTTGAGACTACAAGGATGCCCTGTAATATCTTAATATTTTATATGTCAGGATCTCAGGGTTCAAAATCATCCATATGCTTTTATAACTCCGGCAAAAGCAAAGCAATCAAGATGTTACATATGCTGGCGGAGACAGCCTGGGAGAAACCTTCATGTAAAGAGACAGCCCTGTAGCTGGTACATCTGATGTATGTTATAGGTTGGCAGAATATTTTTGTTCAAAATTTGTTCTGTCATGTGTGTCCTTTATGTTTTTCTGCCTCGGTGATGCTTATGTCAGACCGATCATTCTCAAAGGCCTGCCCTGAATCTCTCCAGCTTCGCCACAGTCAAGTAGTTTTTATGTACTTCCTGGCAAGGCCAGGGTTGATTCCTAAGCATGTTTAACCTGGGGCCAGGTGGTGGATGGTTAGAAGCAGCACTTGGCAGCTGGAGCGAATCCAGGCTGAGTAAAGAAGCACACGGTCAGAGTCAGCAGAGTCCAAGCAGCACGACACTGCTAAGGGCAGTGAGTGCAGGTAATGTGGACTGCATGCTGAGAAGGAGATTCAAGACCCTGCTTTCCTAAGTCAAACTCGAAATGTCATCACCAGAAACATTCAAGAATCCTAAATTACTTCTCTGGATAGCAAGTTTCGGAGTTTGCCTTCTTCAGAACAATTTCCATTCTTCTTAGAGATAACAAAGTAAATTAATGTATGTTCCAATTTCCTAGATACAGTGGATGATAAAATCAGACTACTAATTTTCTCAGGTAATGGGAGATGGATCGAGTAACCTAACGCAAACGTCCCATTTATTTGTTAAAATTAACCTCTCTCCCTCCCTGTCCCCCAACCCTGTCCAACCTCTTACCACGGCATCTTATATGAAATAAAACTGACTAATTTAAGTTGTATTATCTTTCCTTGGTTCAGCTTTTAATGAGACACTAAATAGTCAGAGAACATTAAGTAGAAAAGAAAAAAAATCCTACAAGCTGAGTTATGAGTAATTAAATAAGTGTTTCAATAGAAAATTAAAATATATATATATACTAGAAAGATTCTAACTATGGTGCCTGCTCAGTGGTTTGAAACACTCAAAATGAGGAAAGGAGGACATATTTTTGATACTTGGTGGCACTGATACTTAGATCATTTTACATTATTTGTTTTAAGTTTCTTTGACTCAGACATTATTTAGTTTAGATTTTTGTTTGGCTTAATTAGTTTTTCTGGATTATTAGCTTCTTTCCTCATTTGTTTTATAAATCTCACAGCTTGCTCAATTCCATTTAACTCACTGCAACACAACTTTCTTGAGTTTAATTCAAGAAACATTCATGAGGAAAAGTGAAAAATCACATCTTATTTTTTTAAATCACCATGATAATTAAAAATTCTGTCTTTCTAAACAAATAAGCTTGGTATGTGGTCCCCATAAGAATAAAAGCTATCCAGAAAATGGGAGTGATGGAAGAACCAAAATGAAAATAGCATGTGTGAGTAAAGAAATGAAAGCGATCCTTCACTTAACATGTTGGAATTGTATTATCAATGCTATTTAAAAATTCAAAGTGAAATATAAGAATACAACAATCTTGTTATGTAGAAGATAGTTGTACCTGTTATTTCGAAGTTCAAGTGCTTTCGTCTTAGCACTGATGTCATAAATAAAATGTTGTTGAGTAATTATTATTCTGTTGGTGGTGGATGTGTTTCCCAAGATGGTGATAACAGGATAACCCATCTGGAGTGTCCACTGATCCATAACTTCTTTTATATTTACGTATTTTCCATTCCTTTTTAAAGCCTTTATAACAAAATTTGTACAAATTAGTTTTATAAGCATGAATTGTAAACATAACTAACATTAAGCCAATTTCATTATCCCCTTAACAATTAACTTAAACATGAAAACATTCAAAGTCAGTAAAGTCAGTACAATGTGCTAGTAAAATTCATGGTTTTGTCTGAAGTTATGCTTCATATATATATGTATATATAGTACACATAAAAATAAAAAGGGACGATTGTCTTCACACTGAAGTTTTTACATAATAGAAAAATATATATTTTATTGCTAAAGAAATTCTTGCAGCATTATGTATCTTCAGTATGTTTAGGGTCACATTTAAATATCTGTAATTAATACAGAGGGTGCTAAAAATATATACACTATTTAAGAAAAGAAAAAGCTGTATTAAATTAAATTTATAATACTCAAGTCACATTTCACTTCTATAATTACAAGAGGTGCTCAATGTGACTTGTATTCATCTTTTGCTATCAGTATATATTGAAGTATTACATTTTTAATATGGATTTTTTTCCTTTCTTAAAATGCATATTCATTTTTTGGTGTCCTCTTTATAGAGAGAAAAATTAAAACTTTGATACTTCTTTCTTTAACGAATAGCTTATGACATTAAAATTATATTTCAGAACTATTGTCATGATTGAAATCGGCACGGTTTCTCTAAGTGTGACTTACAGTGTAAGTAATTTTAAACCCCATTATCTTTAGAATACATAATATTAAACATAAAAAAAACAATATGAGGAAGTGGGAAATATGAAAGTAAAAACAAACTGTCAGTTTCAATAAAAGTTATGAATGTTTTATAAACTTAATTCAAGTAGAGGTTTTAGATATTTGAGCTTCTAATACTTTACCTCTGATAATGTATTCCAGAGATCATTTCTGGCAGCATTGCCATACTTGTGAATGGTTAAATAATCCTACAAGAATTTAAGATTATAATTACAATTCAAAGATTAAGTGATCACCAGTAAACACACGCATTTTTCACCTTAGTTGACCACTTTCATCTGTTGGAACTGCACTAACGGAAAGAGAGAGACATGCAAAAAGATGAAAGATCTCATTCTGAAATCTCCCAAAGAGATCTAACTACAGCATATCTCCCAGTTCAGCATCAAACAACATTGAACTCTTAAAGGAGATGGTCATGCATTTCTGGCAGATTTCCACGGTCAAAGATCTTCCAATTGAGTCACTTCAGTCAAAGAAACTACCTCTCCAGTGAAAATATTTAAGAGAAACTTTTCCATCTGGCCTTTGTGTTAAAGTTTTGAAAAAGAAATATTTTTTATTGAAAAAGGAAAGAAAGCCCCTGATGTGAGCTGACAGTCAGAGGGGCTGTTCTGCTGAGTCTTTTCTCCACAGTCTTGTCTCCACTTCCTTGGTCTCTCTGCAAAGGACAGGCTGCCTATTACAAAAATGATAAGCACTTATTTTGGTGAGTTTAAACACACTGGTATAAGACAAGGTAATTCCTAAGTTTATTTAATATTTGGGGGCTTAGAACTTTCAATTTCTCAGGTTCAAAAACTAGTGCTAAATCTATACATCTTCTACCTAATTCACGCTCGTTCCCTTCTAAGAAGGATGGTTTGTCATATTGTCAATGTTAATTTACTTGAGGCTACTTTGCATTACTTTTTATTCTTAATTTCAAAGCAGAAAAATGAATAGAAAATAGTGTTTACATTGTAAAGCAAAGGGCCTCCTCCTTCACTCAAAATGCCATCATCTCTACCGCATGTAAAAAGTAGACAAAATCCTAATTTACATCAAAGTACTGAACTGAAGAAAAATGCTGACTCCTTTTAGTACTTTTTTGTAGAGTGGGCTACTTTGGGGAATTAAAATTGGGAAAGTGAATTTTCTGAAATACAAATTGTAGCACCTGTGACAGAGGCAGCTTTTGCCAGCAGCTCATAGACAGTGAAAGACGACTCCCACCCAGAGATGCGATGGCCGACGGCACTCAGCAGCCACAAACTCATCATTGCCATCAGGTGTTAGGAATAATTTTCTTGAAAATATACTCTGAACAGGCATTCTGAATCCAAATTTGGCTTTGAACCTGCCATATGAGGCTTTTCCAACAGAAAACCAGGGACGGATATTTAAATAGATTATTTCAAATTTAACATTGAAAATCATTCTTTATGCTTTTTTTAGCATTTAAATGAATAAATTTGGGAACAACTGGACTTTTGAGATATAAACTTGCACTTTATTTTAGTGATGCTATAATAAAACGTACTAAAATTAGAACTATTTACTGTTGGGTGCTATTTAAGGATAGTGCTGCTAGGATAATGCAAAAGAGGAAATGAAGAACTATGGGGTGGAACATACTGGGACTGTTTTCTTCCCGTAGTAAACACCTATTCATAATATGTGCTTACCCAACACATATTTTGATTTCCTCCCCAGTTCAGAATAAGGTTCAAATATCCATTTTGAACAGGCCAGAATGAAAATTATCCAGGCTTACGAAGCAACTCCCAACTTGCCTGCCATGCTATTTAAGGAAGATAACATAACTTTTTTATCTCCTGGCAGGCCCAATATTCACAAATAGTTGGAATCTAACACATGTCAACCTTTCTTCAAATGAAAAACGTTTCCTTAGTCATTTTAGCCTTTCGTTCACATAAACCTATCTTGAGTTAAGGAAATTTTGCTTTGTCATTGCAGAACTACAGGGAAACTTAAAAGATAGTGTGTTTTTAATAATCATTCATTCGTTCATTCTAGAACACATACAGAATATGTGACATGTGCCAGACAACTTTTAAAGTGTTTGGGAAATAGTGGTGAAGAAAAGTTACCGAGGACATACTGAGATGTGATTTGTCTAGGAAGAATTCTGTGACTGAAATTGTCCAAGTCTTGTTACAATAACCACTTGGCAAAATTAACACATTTGGTTTGTGATTGAATAAAAACATTTTAAGTTCCTTTCAAACTTATAAGTGAATGGATATAAAAGTGCTTGGAGATACGAATTAGAAATGGAAATCTTAAGTTTACATTTATGTGCATAAAAAGCCATCCGTAGTAGATTTGACATCACAACATAAAATAGAAGAATGCTTTAACGTTAACTTGACCAGAATTATCGGTTCTCTACACTAGGTAATTTCAGAAATAGTAGAACTATTGAAAGGAATAAAACAAAAATTACCACTAGAACATTCTTAAAGGACATAATGAATAATATAGACTGATTGACAGTTAAAAGCATATTAAACAAGAGTATAATCCAGTACATCTTCCTAGGGGGAGAGGCATCATGGTGCAGTGTTTTAAAATGCAATAATGGGAGTCTGACTGTCTTGGTTGAAATCCAAGGTCCAAAACTTCCTAGCTGTAAGATCTTTAGTAAGTTGCTTAATCTCTTTGTGCCTATCGTCATATTTACAAATTGGAGATGATAAAAAACTGTTGCAAGTGGTTTTTCTGAGGATTAAATGATTCATTATATGTATGGGTCACTACTAAAGTTTTGAGACAGACTGGGCTTTGGTTTCTTATTTCACTTCCAAGAAAGGCACTTGACAAGCGTCCTTTCTGATTCACCCATGCAGGTTTCTACATGTTGCCAGAAGGGCTTCATTTGTTTCCATTCATGTATATTACACATTTCTTGATTTTTGCATATTTCAAAACTTTCAGAATGACCAACATATCCAACAACATTAAAAGAGTGAAGAGTGCCTGGTACACCATAAACATGGGTAGGTGTCAGCTGTTATCTTTTTAATCATCTCAGGCTATAGAACTGGGTAACAGAAGCAAAAACCACACTGACAATGATAAAGAACACTGTATGTGAAAACGATAACATTTGCCTTATTTTTAGCACTGTGTGTGTTGTTTTATATTTTGTCTCATTCAACCTACACAATCATATTATGAGATAGATATTATCACCATCAGTTAATAAATAAGAGCACTGGACTTCAGAGACTTCCGACATCCAAACACCATCCCTGTGCACTCAACTGCATACCCACACCTCACACCAGGAGAGAGGCCGCAAAGACGACCGAGGCTCACAGACAAAACTGAACTCACTTCCCCGCAGTCAGCTCCTTCAGGAGACCCCTGCCCAGTGATGACCTCTCCACCCACCTCCACCGAAAAGTCATCTTGCTGATTCATGACCTAAATATTCCTCCAAGATGTTCCCTCTCCTTCCTGTTTGACAACCGCTCTGCGATTGCCCTGCTTCTCCTATGCCCCTTTTAATCTAGTCCTTACTGGGAAGCTAGACTACTTCTGATTGAATACACACACACGTGGATCCTTGCTACACTCAGAATATAGTCTAAACACCTTAATGTGATTTAAAAATGCCCCTGATGGTCTGATCCCTCTGTACCTCTCTACTCTCATTTGGCATGACTCGTTGCCGCCTGCCTCAATTTAGCCACTTGCCACATTCTGAAGAGACCCAAGGCATTTTTCTACATGCAATTATCTACATAGTCTTTTCTCCTTTGCCTACTTAAATTTTAATGTAATTTCAGGGGCGGGTCCTGTGGCTCAAAGGAGTAGGGTGCCGGCCCCATATGCTGGAGGTGGTGGGTTCAAACCCAGCCCCGGCCAAAAACTGCAAAAAAAAAAAAAAGTTAAATTTTAATGTAATTTCTAAAACTCAATTTTGATTCATTTCTTCCAGGAATCATTTCCTGCCCATTCTAACCCCCTTCCTGCTTCTAAGTAAAATACCCCTTTTATATTTTCACCCTTGCACTATAGAAGAGCCTTTTTCACACTGTGTTGTAATTGCCTGTTGATGAGTCTGCTCACATAGTCTGTAAACTGCATGAGAGCGAGGACCCGCCCTCCTGTTCATCACTGGTGAACCAGCATCTTGGTGCACAACAGATGCTCAATATATGTGCTATGATTTGTCTTTCTTTGTATAATGTCTTTTTGTTAATAACTCATGATGCAGTAAACAGAGATTTCTTTTATTCATCAGGCTCCCTCAAAATGTCACATTTAAATACTCATGTAGGGCATAATTTGTTATTTCAGTGTATATTTGTCAGATACGTAACTTGCGTTGATACGTGCAACTGCACATGATGTCGTCAACATTACGAACTACTGCAGACGAAAACACTTTTGTTTCTCTTCTTTTGCTAACAAGTGACATGGTTCATAACATTCCACGTATTAAAAGTCAATGGGACTAATAAAGACAAAGAGAAAAGTAAGAAAGTGAGCTGAGCTGAGGAAGAAAGAATTACTATCTTCTAACGTTTACATGGAAGGAATTATGGAATGCTGGGTAGCTTATCAACAAGGTCTTCAGTTGCTCATGCAGAGGACCAACCACACACTTGGTTTATTCCTTGGGACATGGAAGGATGGCTCCAAAAATCCTGCATGGATCGGTTTATACAGATTTAGCTACAAGTAACACAGAAATACACACCACAAAGACTTTTAAAATAGCAATATTTGTTCCTTCTTATTAAAAATAGGTAGGACAGAGCTGCGGCCACTCTCCTCTAGAATTGTTTTGGCCCTATTTTTGCCTATGACTTAGCTTCATTGTCAGGTTCATGACTGCGTGGCGGTGGTGATGTCAGGTCTGAAGCGGTGGTGGTGTCAGCATCAGTCAGACCTGACATCGTATAGAGAAAGAACAGAGCATCTTCGTGACAACCTCTTTTTAAGAATCAGGAAAACTTTTCAAATCCCACAGTGGATTCCCTTTGTTTCTCATTTGTCAAAATTAGATCATGTGATCTGGTAAAAACCTATTAGTGCATCTTAAGGAAGCATTGTTCGGTCTTTACCCTAAAGAAGACACAATCATCTGAAGTACGAGGCTGTTCAGAAAAGGATGAGAACTTGGGAAAAATAAAAACAGAACTCAGCTGATATAAAAGCTATGCATGGGCTGCCAGCAGGGCTAGGGTTCTCTCCAATGAGACCCCTCCTTCCATCTTACCTCCCAGTCTCTAAGAACTAGGGTCCCATCTGCTTGTAAGACTATTCTGGAAAACTCAAGGCAAACAGCACTGATTTTCCTGACTGTGTGATGGGAAGGCTGAAGCAAGGGTTTGAAATATTGTTGTCTTCTATCAAGAATCACTGCCTCTCAAAAAATTTGTGGTGGGAATTTGTCATTTTTTTGGCTTTCCAGCATATAAACATCAGTTTTATATGGGGGCAATAACTCATTATGGAATCTGGGAGGAGGGCAAAAACTCTGCCTCCCACTGTTGAAATGAAAGAGACAAAATATTAAATACTCTCTCCCCACGTTCCCTGGCAGCTAAGATGTAGGCATGTGCTCTAGCCTTGGAAAAGTAGGTGCTTCATCCCTGGATGATGAATCTTAAAAGATTAATGAAAAAAAAAAGCAGGAATAGTCGAAATATGACTCTCAATAACGGGGAATCTTAAAAGACTAATGCAAAAAAGCAGGAATATTTGAAACATTACTCTCTATAATGGGAACGCTGAGGGTCTTGTGGTAGACAAGCTAATAATGGCACAGGAATCAGCCGGCCACTCCTACCACATGGCTTCAGCTGTGTTTCCTGATTTCTGAGTCTCCTTAGCTCTTCCTCTCTATCTTACAACCCTAACTCTTCAGCCTTCCCAGTGATTCCATAGTTCCCCTACACCCTTCAAGTAAATTCCTTTCTCCTTAATATAACCAGTTTGTTTTCTGTTGCTTGCAACTCAAAATCCTGACTTGTACAACACCAACATGTTATATAAACAAAACAAAAACATCTTTAGGTTGCCTTGGTGAACGTAAAGAAATAAAAATAGAAACTATCTCTCACAACTTAAACAAAATAGAAGCTCAAGAACGCCAAGATCTGTTAATGAATCTGTTAGGCTTTCACTGTGTTGTGAATGGAAAAGAGCCACTTACTTAATCTTTTTTTAAGAAAGGCAGACAAGAAAGTTGGGGGAAAAAATTAAAATTAAAATGAAATGCAGAACATTCTATGAACACAAATGTGCAGAGAGTAAAAACAACAAAAATTAAAATAATTGTTTTACACTTATGTGGGTATGTATTAGATCATCTACTGGCTTCATATTAGAATTTTCTTGCTGCTCTATTCTTGGGATACTTTACCAAGAAGAATGTGTTCCAGCTCTATGTGGGTTAATACTAAAAGATATAAAGTCTCCGTCCTTTTTAAGGGCTGAGTAGTATTCCATAGTGTACACATCCCACATAATACATACTCACATAAGTGAAAAACTCCAATCAATTCAAGGTGGGAGCAGAGGAAGGAGGGTTGGAGAGAGGGGAAGGGAGGAGGGGAGGTTCACGGTGTACAGCACACCTCCTGGGAGCGAGACACAACTCTAAGAGGGACTTTACCTAACAAATGCAAACAGTGTAACCTAATTCTTTGTACCCTCAATGAAACTGAAACAATAAAAAAAATAGAAACTATATCCACCACATAAGAAAAGGAAAACTTTTGTCTTAAATAGAACTTCCAGAGCAGAAGCTTTTAAACTGGGAACTCATAATTTTAAGTATTTCCATTATTAGAGTAAAGTGATCTTAAGGGGATCCATGAACAACAACAAAAGCAGATTAGAGGTGTCAGATCACAGCACTGTCACACAAGAGTTGGATAAAATCCATGTGAACCCTGGTCCAAGCATGTCGGAGGATGTTTGCACATCCCGGACCTTGAGGAACACAAGCCAGGACGGAACAGTTGCGGATCCCCAGCTAAAACAAAGAGGGCTCAACCACAAAGCACGGGGTTCTTTTGGATTCATATCTGGAGACTGGTTGGAAATTAAGAGATTAAGTAAGAATAAGCAACAAAGCACTAAGAAAGTTTTATACAAAAATTAAAAAAATTATTTGCACTTTAATTCTATTAGCTAAGAAAAAGGACTAAAAAATGTAAATAATTATTGAAACCTCTTTTTAGTATTAAAATGTGGTATGTTTCCAAGAAGGAAACCCACTAGGAACCACTAAGAACCACTACCAAACTTTTAGAGATATAGCAGTTTCAAGACACTATAGTAAAAAAAAAAAAAGAAGAACACATTTAAGAAACAAAACTGTAAAAGAACAATAGTTGAAAAATGAATTATGATTGCATGTCATTCTTGGACTACATTGCTACAGACTTGCTTTGTAACGATGAATATAGAGTCAATGTTTTCATTCCTTTGGTAGGAATCAAAGAAGTGGTACTTTAATAAAGTTCCTTTAGGCAAAGGAGGACAATGGTTAAGATTATATACACATACCTAGGAAAATTTTATGTTCGGGCCCCAGATTAGATGTGGGGAGTGGGATAGATACAAGATTCAAGTTAAAATCCTAAGTTAAAATCAAGTTAAAAATCCTTTGAAGTTAAAATCCTAAGCACTAGGACTCACTCTTTGGACATATGAGAGACTGCACTATTGAACTCGAATTTTTTATCTTTCTCTGTATCAGTGCCTGCACTTTATAATTTTGTTGATCCTTAACTTTGGGTTCTGCTATATGACTTGCTTTGGCCAATAAAACAAAAAGGAAGTGATGCTGTGCTAGCTCTGAGGTGACTCCTGAAAAAAAAAAAATTTGATTTGTTAAGTGTGTGTTTGTTTATGCTAACTTACCACTTCTTAGATATGGGAATACTCAGATATTCCTCAAGGAACAAAAATGCATATTATGTCTCCTAAATATCCATTACTAAACCCAATGAATGTTAAATTTGTAAAAATCAATATACTTTTGCAAAAAGGTTGCAAAATGTAGCAGAAAATCAGAAAATTTTAAATCAAAACAACCCGCCAGCATATGAAAGGTTTTCTTGTTTGTTTGTGTTTTAATTATACACAATGACATTCTCACGTTACTTTTGTTTTCAGATAGTAATCGTGGTTCGTGTTATCAATGCCTCAATATGCAGGCACACCACCAGTGTGGCAATATTGTCCCTGTTGGATCAGTGAAATGGTGTGAGTGTCACAGTCTACAGGGGGTGTTCTGGGCACTAAAATATCCCCACCTCTCACTTTTTGCTGCTAGCCTGAAATATCACCGGTACATAAAGTGAATCTATTGGTAAAAATGAAGTTTTTGAATTGCTTTTTCAGAATGCCCTGATAGCGGGCTTTGACCATTGCAAGCTCACAAAGTAGATAAATTATGTCCTGGCTGGTAAAAATGCACTGCCTCCCATAAATCCAGAGGCCCCCTGATTGTAGTCATGCATATGGAACTCCTTCTTCCATCCTCCTGGCTCGCTCAGTCCTGGCACTGGTGGCTAGTTGAGAAGAAAATGCAATCTAGTTGAGAAAGAATTAATATACATATTTAGAAAAACTAGATAAGAATCCAGCTGGTCCTTACCAGTCATGTGATCTTGGATAAGATATTTATTCTCTCTAAACCTTAATTTTTTTAACGAAAAAATGTAGATAACATAGTACTTACCTGACAAGAGTGTTCACAGAAAATGACATAAAATAAATAAAGCACCTATGAGAAAAGATGCCAGCCCCACAAGAAAACTGGGAAACTCCAGTTCTTTTAATATAAGCTCAATGGAAAAAAATGTCTAGGGTCAACATCTTTGTCTTCTAGTCTCCCTCCAAGAGAAGCCAAAGTATTTTAGAGGCACAATAGGGGAAATGATATAGACCAACCTAAGAGATGAAAGTGCTTGTGGAGGGGGAAAAAAAAGAATAAAAAGAAAAAGAAAAGAGGAGAGGAGAGGGGAGGGGAAACGAGTGGAGAGGAGAGGAGGGGAGGGGAATCATCGACACCAAAGCTTCCTTAGATGCGAGGAAAGCTGGTTTAGAGAAAGGATTTGGGCGGTTCTTGGAGTTGTGGGCTCTAGCACCCTCACCCTACTCTGCACAGAGCTCACTGAGGTGACAGGACCACGGATGCTCATGGAACAGGTGCACTACCTGACTCAGCAGCACAGAAGTTGGTACGAAAGCCATAAGGACACCGACCGTCAGGTGACCATAAAGGCTTAGAAAAGGCCGACACCAAACTCAAAGTACACGCACTATCTCCACTTCTCTCTCTGTCACTAATCAATTCATCCCAGAAAGCCGATTAGACTGTGTACCAGATGAAATCAGAGGGCTTTCGATCACAGTTCTCTGTGATGTTCTCATATTAATGGGAATTCAGTAAGGATGGTTAAAATGTCCCGTCAACTTAGAAGCATGGTAGATTTCCTTCATTCAGAATTAACAAGCCCTCATCCCAGAAATCTCAGGTTGCTTCTTGACTTTCCATCCCATACCTCTCACATCACCCTTTGCACAAATTTATCCCTAGGTCCACTTAATGCTACCTTAAAAAAATATTTGGAATACACCTCTGCCTCTGCTTACCCACTATTATCTAACTATTATCTCTCATCTGAGTATAAAAATATCCTTATTTTATTTTTTCCCCCAATTCCTGTCTTGGTATATTGACTACCTCAATCACAGTGTGCTGTTATAATTAACCAGACAACTCCTTTAAATAGTATAAAAACAGCCAAGCCACATCCAGTTTAAAATTGTTTAATATAATTTACTGCACTTGGAATAATATTCGGCCTTCTTAGTGCAGACTGTTTGGGCTGTGTAGGACTGACTGCGACCTGCCCCTCTCACCTCCTGTTCTCACAGAACCTGCTCCTCGACTCAAGTTTCTTCTTTCTTTCTCCTTTTTTTTTTTTTATTAAATCATAGCTGTGTACATTGATATAATCATGGGGCATCATTCACTAGCTTCACAGACCATTAGCAAGAATAGAACAAGGGATCTCATCGCAGGCTGGGCAAGGGATTTGAAGAGAAACTTCTCTGAAGAAGACAGGTGCGCGGCCTTCAGACATATGAAAAAATGCTCATCATCTTTAATCATCAGAGAAATGCAAATCAAAACTACTTTGAGATACCATCTAACTCCAGTGAGACTAGCCTATATCACAAAATCCCAAGACCAGAGATGTTGGCGCGGATGTGGAGAAAAGGGAACACCTTCTTTCTCCTTGAACACGCTCTTGCTCTTTGTCTTGGCCTTCTGCAAAAGCTTTCCCGTTCCTGGAAACCCTATACCCCCATTTCTTTCTACTTTAAGACCTCAGCATCCTGACCTTCTTCTCATGAAGGAGCCCCAGAACAATCCGGAGCTCCTCAGACCCACCCACCCGCTACACGCTCACACCTTCCTGACACTTTTCATGCTGACTATGGATACGTATATTTTTTCCCATATTTATTTTGTATCTTCTTTATCCTATTATATGATTTATGAGAACAGGGGCCATATCTGCTGTGGACAGCATGTCCTGAATATTTGATACTTAACATGGTGTCTGACCTAGACCAGGGGCGTCGTAAGTGATGTGTGGGTGGCACAGACCAGTGACGGAAGACACCTGACAGTTGAGCAAAGTGGACGACAGATATGAAACTAGGCAACACTGGTTCGGGAAAAGAAATCAGAATTTTGGTTTTTAGCACAAAACATTAGGAACAGATATTTAACATTTATATGTGTTTTGTTCTTAAAAGAAAAAAAAATGATCTGTAAAATAAACACAGAGAGACCTGGAATGGCTGAGAGAAGGTTACTGTAAAGACTGATGGCAAAAGAAAATCAGATTCAGCATAACAAACGGACACCACCGTTTCTTTGTTTGTCGAGCTAACCTGGAGCTCTGTCTCCCTCAGACAGAAAGACAAATTCAGAAATACAGAATTTTGAGTGCATTTGAACCTTTTGTAAGCCAGGCTCTGAATATATAACATGGGATAGGCCTTTGCAACATCCCTCTCAAGCCACAAAATTATAACACGTAGTTTTTCATAAAATAGTTTTGACATATTAAATAGCACAAGGAAAGAAAGAATTTATACTAAATATTGTTCATTTTTTTGTAACTACACAAAGTCATGAAAAAGGAGGTAAGAACTCAATTTTTAATGAGTGAAACACATGGATAAATGTTATACAACAATAAATTAAAACAGTGAAATATAAGCAGAGAATATATGAAAATTTTTCAACCTCATTTATTATAAAAATGTATTCTCTAATAATAAAGGAATGATTTTTTATTTACTAAATTATCAAGAAATCTACTTTGAAAATTTGTAAGACCCAGTGATTTTTACTTAGTGTTTTATTAAAAGAAAACTTTTGAAATTTACTTCCAACACAATATGTGGGTCATTACAAAAGTTCTGAGATGTGTGGGTGGCACAGACCAGTGACACAAAAGTCGAGAAATGTAAAATCTGTGTGGATGGAAACAAATGAAGAGCTCTTCCTCACAACACCAATAAACAAAACAAGTTGAAACTTGCGCAGATGAACCAGAAGGGACGCTGTCAACTGTCCTTGGACGTGAAATAATGGACCATAACACAATCTTCTCACAACTTTTGTAGTGACCTACATCTACTGATTTAATAATTTGGAGGAAAAATTGACATATACCCCTAAAATGTGTATGAAGGGGCAGATGAAAGTATAAGGGAAAACCTATCATTTAATGATGATTAGAATGTAATTTAACAAAAACCATAAAGCAACTCAGATTCTCACAAACATGGACAAAGCTAAATATATTATGATATACCTATGTCTTATTACTACTATTAACTATGTAATTAAATCATCGAGAAGTTACAAAAATATGAGTAATAGGAAAAAAAAATTTTCCAGTTAGGATTTTTCTGTAGTATAAAACTTGTAACATTGTCAAATATTGTCATTATAAGCTATTACAGGCGCTTTCCAAAAAGGTACATAAAATAAGAGGAAAAATGAATTTAAAAAGGAACAGAAAGAAAACTGCTGATGTAGGAGCTAAACAGTTTAGAGAAAAATGCCTCTAAGGCAGGTTTATTGTACTTGTACTCTAAGACCTAACCAAATGGTAATGTCTACAAAGAGTCAGAGGTGGTTTTTCATAAGTATATCCAAGTGCAGAGGTGGCTTTTCGTAAGTATATCCAAGTGCATGCATATATAGAGACTGGGTGGGTGGCACAGTCTCACTTATATAGAGACTGGTACATATTTGCATATATGCTAACATACAAACACATTCTATTCACCTATGTGGCTCTGCAAACCTGTATGTCTAATAGTTTTGCAGAGACATTTTAAACAAAGTAATCCAAAACATCATTTTATAGTATAAACCTGATTAGCTGAAATGTAATGCATCATTAGCCCTTTAACCAGTAAAAGATAACCAATAAATAGAAATTTTACTTTATAAATTTATAAGGCCTCCCATTTACTTAAATGTCTGAAGGATGACAAAATAGACGTATGTCTCTAATAATAAAGACTTTTTAGTTAATTCTATGATAGCCGCAGTGGTCAGCTAACAATATTCAAATCAGAAGTAAAATAAAAAGGATTGAAACTGTGATGGTATATTTAAAAAAAAATTGAAACTGATGAATAAAAGTAATTTCCCTCTGATTAGCTATAGGAATAAAGAATGCTATTTAGTTTTTAAAAGCATTTGTTTGCATGGAAGGTGGAATTCTTGATTCTCAAATCTATCAAATCCTTCCTTTAAATTAAGTACTTTTTCACTATAAGAAGCTCATTAATTTTCCTTTCTAGTATGTCTTTAAGAAATGAAATGTTAATTTGGTTAAATCCAATGACCAAAACACTGTAATGATAACATTATTATCACATGGTATTGAGTAATCACAATGAATTATTACCAAGTGTTAACCTTTCTACTGAGAGCATATCTAAAACCACACAGCATTTTAAACCAAACCAGAAGATGTTTGAGAAAAAGCTGTCGACAGTCATTCATTTTAGATTGAGTGTGATTCAGCCACCATCTGGATAAAAACACATTATTATCTTTTCAAAAAGAAAATTAAAATTGACATACTGTCTCTGTTTCTCTATTATTTTCTGACTTTTCATTTATCTGTAATCCTATGTGCAAGGGAGCAAATACCCTCTCACAAATGTAAGGCTGCAGTTGTCAAATAACAGCCCTGAATGCACATGTTCACATACGGCGCAGTCCTGGAACACAAGTTCTGAGCACGTGTTGCTAATGATAATCCCTATGGCCTGTGCCATCGTTACCTTCAGGCTATCAGAATTTTATGAGCACAGACCAATAATAATGATATTTCCTTTTTGCTTTTTATCCACACCTCATTGCCCTACATTGATTTGCATAAGCAATTTCCACCCTGATAATTGGAGCCAAACATCTTGTTGTAGGTAACCTTATGGAAAAGAGAAGTTAAATACCAATCAAGAGAAATCTTTCTTTATTCAACCATATTTTAGATGATGTTGAATTACCCTCACTGGTTGGGCAGGAAGGTGACTCACTCTCAGACAGAGATTTCAGTGTGTCTGTACATATCAAGCTTAACAATGATTTTTCTTCATAATTTCAATTCCCTGGTGTTGGCTTCTAGCAACACGAAGAATGGTAATCTAAGGTTCGAATCATTAAAACAATACCATCTTGTTTGAAAAGAAAAAGCAATAGTACTATGTACTAATTATTTTTTAATAGCTACTGAACCAATAAATGTTATCTGAGAATTTCATAATTACAGCTTTAATTTCCAGAAAAATCAGAGAAAGGGAAG
This sequence comes from Nycticebus coucang, assembly GCF_027406575.1. NCBI lineage: Eukaryota > Metazoa > Chordata > Mammalia > Primates > Lorisidae > Nycticebus > Nycticebus coucang. The sequence continues at coordinate 49,965,004 of NC_069782.1, forward strand.
AAATGTAATTAGGGAGATTAAAACAGCTAAAAAATGAAATAAGGGAGATACAAGTTACGCTTTAAAAAAAAACTCTAAAAGAAGCATTACCAGAATTACTTACTTAAAAAGTAAGCCTATATAACACTTATGAAGAATCAAGACTTGAACTATAAGACTTAACCGAAATCATGAAAACAAGGAAAAAGAAGTAGATCCCAATATACTGGCCACATGCATAGTTAACCACATTGTTACATGTGGGTGAAAACTGACGCGCATACACCTAAACAATCGGAACCCTAGAAAATGAAAGATAAAAGAATTGCCAAAAGATGCTGGGGGAGCAATTTTATCAGAGGAGGAATTTAGAAGCAACGTTTATTAATAGGTGTAAAAAAAATATTTCAAGGGAATATGTAAAGTCACTAAGAACTAGAGACAGAAAAAAAGGAGGAGGATGAAACTGCAGTATATTTATGTTCCAGGCACCACAAAAGAAAGGAAATTCAGCAACATCAGACGTGGAAGTTTGCCTGAGCAGAAGAGAGAACAGGAGCGACGTTACACACCACAGTATCCCACCAGTAAGGATCTCCTTATGCTTATGATATTATAATGAGAAAACCACATTCAAATAGTGTAAATGTTAAATCGACATGGGACCTGTGAGTGATCTTACTAGCTTCTCTTTAAAGATGACCTAGGACGGAATTTGAAGACGTTTCTATCCCATACAAAAATAAGATACTAAAAGGAAGAACTACATGACATGCAGAAAGTATAACTTGAGCTTCTGTGCAGGAGACCGTTTCCGGTCCCTTCTGACCTGCCTGTTTTATTTCCCACTGACTCTGCCTAAGTCCCGGTAGGTAAATGTATCACACAGCTGTTCTCAGTTACCATCACCCACTGGACGCATTGCTAGGAGAAAATCCAAGCCTGGAAAATCCAAGCCTGGCTTATTTACCAGATGCCCTGTGTAGCTGTCCTAAATCAAAAGCAATTTAGGCAAACTGCAGCTCAAATTCTTCTCCCTAAAGTCAACTTATCCCGGAGGACTGGCCCACTGGGGAGTCTGGAATAAGGAGCAGCAGTCATGATTACACAACCCAAAAGTCTGAAATTCTTAAGTCAATCAGAAGCAAAACAATTACTCATTTAGTAAGCACTAGCTCCCTATTTTAGAAGAATAATAACTTTAGAAATTCAAAAATTTTAGACATCTTACTGGCATAATTAAAGCAACTCATTCAAAGAGAAAAACTGGGGATTCCAGGCCACATGCAAACGAAGTTATGAAGTGAGTGAAATGTTATACTTGTTGGCTGGATTTTCCTATTTCTCCCATCGAATATCCTTAGAAAATTATTGAAATCAATGGAAACCATGTTTTACTACTGAGAGAACTATTATATGATCTTCACACAAATATTAAGGAGTAAATAACAGAGTTAATATTAATAAAAATCTACCTCTGGTAATATGACAACCTATAAAATTAATGCAAATAATACTTCATTAATAGAACCAAGAAATTTATAGATTGTATCAGACTGTTAGCAGATCACTGCCCCCTCTACCTTCTACATTGTATGAGCTGGAAGCCTCAAAGCTACATTTTCTGGGATCCTTTTCTAGTTAGGATCTAGAAAAAGACCTTAAACTCTATTTTAAGTCCTGTAAAATGAAAAGCACATATAAGAGATATAAAGAAGCACTAAAGAAAAAAGGGTCATTTTTGCTTGTGTAACAGAGAGAAGGCATGCTGGCTCTAGCAGAAGGTCCTGCCAGTGGCTTCCAGATACATGGTAGGCAGCTGAGGATATGCATAATAGTTCCTCATGATATCCAAATATCTTGATTTTCACGAGTCTGGTAGTGGCTTTCCCTTCCTTTATATTCATAGCTCACCTCTCCATTTTAGAAAATCAATATATCTGATGTTAATTCCCTTTCTGCTTGAAAAAACTAGAATGGTTTTGGTTTGGCTACTGAATTACATACCTGGAGTAGTTCCAGACCCTGAAAGATGGTAATCTATAATCATCTGCCTATCTTAATTAGATTTAAAGAAGGTAATGTCATTGATAGTAGGTAGTAGGACCACACTAATTCATGGTTTTCAGGCCCAAAACAGTTTTTTAAATTACAATATCATCTATAGGTTCCCCAAATTGAAAAACACGCTTTTTAAAAATCAAATTGTGTGTTTAAATTTGAAAATATTACCAGAGTAATACTGATTGCATAATTTACTTTTGTACTTTTTAAGTCAGAAGTGTAAATGTGCTCTCCACCCAGAATGTGTGCACTGTGACAAGCAGGAGTGAATTAACCTGCTCTCTCTGTCCCTCTCCCATCGACTTGATTTCCATCAAGTTTTACTTCCGTATGTGGGCGCACACGTTGATTGACTAGTTCTAGTTTAGTACTGAGGACATGTGGTGTTTGTTTTTCCATTCTTGTGATTTTTCACTTACAAGAATGGTCTCTAGTTCAGTCCAGATTGTTACAAGAGATACTACATCACTGTTTTTTTTAATGGCTGAGTAGTACTCCATGGTATACATGCACCGCATTTTATTATTACACTCATGTATTGGTGGGCACTTGGGTTGTTTCCTTATCTATGCAATTGTGAATTATGCTGCTATAGACATTCAAGTGCAAGTGCTTTTTTTCGTAAAAAGTCCTTTTATCCTTTAGATAAATACCTAGTAGTAGGATTTTTGGACCCAATGGTATGTCTACTTTTAATTATTTGAGTTATCTCCAAAGAAGAGCTTCTACCTATATTGTATAGAAATTATTCTATAACATGGTGAAGAAAGGAATCCTCCCTAACTTGTTCTATTGATGCCAATATCACCTTGATACCAAACCCAAGAAAGGACACACCTAAAAAGGAAAAGTACAGGCCAATATCCCTTATAAATATAGAGGCAAAAACTCTTGATAAAATCTTAGCAAACCAAATGCAGCTGTACATCAAAAAAAATAATTCATCAGGACCAAGTAGGGCTTCATCTCAGAGATGCAAAGATTGTTCAACTTATGCAAATCTGTAAATGTACATCATCACATAAATAAAAGAATAGGCTTTAAGAAAACAAATGACTATTTCAGTAGAACATTATGGCAGAATAAAGTCTTTAAGGAGATGATCTATTTCGGACTGAACTGGAGAGATTAGACAGACAAAAAAATAACCTTGGTGCTTTAAATTCTTAGCTGAAAGCACAGGCAGAGAACCAGGGATCATCTATAATGATACTGAAAGAGTCTTATGGTTGGGCTTGGTGGCTCACACCTATAATCCTAGCACTTTGGGGCCAAGGTGGAAAGAACGCTTGAGGTCAGGAATTCAAGACCAGCCTGAACAAGATAACAAGATCTCATCTTTACAGAATTAGCCAGGGGTGGCGGTATTTGCCTATAGTTCTGGTTATTTAGGAGGCTGGAGGCAGGAGGATCTCTTGAGAGCAAAAGTTTAAAGTCGCAGTAAGCTATGATGACACCATTACACTCCAGCCTGTGCAACACAGTAAGACAAGGTCTCAAAAAAAGAAAAAAAAAAATTAGTCCTGTATCTTTTACAACCTTAGGATCAATGTATCTGAAAAGAAGACTTTGGTTTAGCATTCAGAGTGCCAAAATATACTCAAGTAAATTTCATGGCATCTTTAGGTCTTTTATGTGAAAGGTAGGGTATTGATGGGAACGGGTAGGTCACTGAGAATTGGAATGCAGGCCTTAAGGGTCTTAATTCCACTGAGTCTCCATTACCATCAAAAGCAGCTTTTCTTATCTCTGAAAAAAGTAAGTTTCCTCTTCTTGAATTCCCTTTAATGACACTATCAAGGAGGATGCTAATTCTCACAACCAACCTCCAGTATACCTTAATGCCAAAAGACCCATAAGTAGATTTGGTTCTGGAGATTTCAAGAGCATAAGCAGAAATTCTGACCTTAGAAGAGGACATATACATGAAAAATTCCCAAGAAATTTTTAAAAGTCCTTAGTATATGTCATCTATAACCACTGTAGCATAACCACAAAAATGTAAAGTATCTATAATAAAGTGTGAAAGTGAATAGGTAACTAAAAAGACATGGAAATAGAAGTTGTTTCCTAATATTAGCAAAATGAGGCTTATTATCAGCAAAAGCTGTCCATAATAACAAACACTGTCCTTGTTTGACTACAGTTATTGCACAATATATTAATATACTGATAGCCGCACGGTCTGAATATTGAGACAATTAACTGAAGATTCAAGAACAGGGAGTCACTCACTCTTATACATGTAGTTTACAAATTTTTCCATCAAATTAAAACAGATGTCCTAAATTAAAGCTTTAAAATTCAATTTGTCTAACTAGTAAGCTAAATTAAATAAATACTAGATTTGAGAATACAAAAGATAGAGAGAATCCTAGAGTATTTACTCCAACTCTTACATTTTATAACCGTAAGGCCAAAGCAAAAAGAGATTTAGAGATTTGTAGAAAGCCCACTATTAATTGGAGATAGAAATGAGAATTATTTCTTTTTGCAGATTCCATCGTCTCATGCTTTCCAAAATATTCCTACTACTATTTTAGGAAGTAGAACAGCAGATATGTAGAGTTTGCAAAATGTAATTGGTTCTAAATCTTAAAAGCACATTATTATATATGTGGCACACATAATACAACAACAGAAAAGTTCAAACTTGATTCAGTCCAATATCTATTCTTGATTAAAACATTAAAATAGAAGCTAACATATTAATGTATCAAGACTTAATTGTATACATATCTATACTGTCCATTTGCATAAAAATATTTGGGATAACTTATTAGAAAACAGTTATTAAATACTGAACCATTTAAGCATCACAATTTAAGAAATAAAATGACCTTAAAATGCATCAAGAATACCAGACCAAGAAAAATTATGATGATTCAGCATGAAACTGTTCTCTACATTTTCTAATAGCTGATCCACTGGGTTATGTGACTGTTAGAAGCAAAACTTTTCCCGTAAAGTTTCTAGAGCCCCTTCCTAATGAGAAATATATGTTTAATTTGACATTTACTGTATATATTCAAATTAACAAATATATATATTTTTTTAGAGTTAGTAGCATAGATTTTTTTTATCAGCATCTGTAAGCAGATGGGCTACAACTGAATATGGAAGATGGTGACAGCACTGAGTTAGGGTAAGAGGCCTCTTTTAAGGAAATTCAGGGTATGATACATGGGTAGCTCAGTCATAGTTCAGTAACTCTGGGTGTGGTGCAAGAGATCAATAGGTCATCTGCTGAAGCTTTTGTGAAAGATTAGAGGGTTATCTGCTAGAAATCTATAAATCTGTAACCTGCAAGGACTGTTTTAATAGAACTACAAAAGCAAGGAGAGTTCTATTCTTTGTTTAATAAGTCCAGACAGAAGCAGAGGATGCCTAATAGTTCTAAAGCAATCAAAATAAAATTTAACTCAATAAGTGATAACAAAACTCAAACCATAAAATAAAGCTTGAGAGAAAATCACTTCAAGTAATGTAAATATTTTATGATAAAGCTTATATGCCAAGAGATATCTTTCTAAAAAGAGAGGTTACTAAAACTGCATGATTGGTTAAATACAAGGAATTAAGAAATTAGAGCAGGTAAATATAGGATAAGTAAATTACACTCCTTTTATAAATAATCTATGATTAAAATTCATTAGTTATCTACCTGAGGTCCAGTGCAAATTTTCATTGCTCATCTATTATCAATAGGTCAATCTTGTCTGGGTTACATAATGTCTTTCTAGAATCTGATACCCTATAAGAGTCAACTCTAAACTCAACAAAGTGATATTCTAATATGGATCCAATCATCACTGAAGAAAGCAAGATTACTTACCAAGTAAATTACTTTTCCAAAGGATTATATTTAGAGCACTTTCTCAAAGCTATGAAATATCACATTCTAGTTCTTCAATTTATGAAGTAACTTGATTATTTGTTTAATGAGGAAAATTGGGGCATCTTTTTTTAATGTTCAAGATGCACAGAACTAGAAGAAATAAACTTTTAAAAGGCAGGACAAATTTAACAAAATATTATAATAAAATAAAATAGGGCGCCTCCGCAACATCAAACACAAAGTGTTTTCTGGAAATTTAACAATATTGGCTATACTTGGCAGTTAGACATTCTTTTCACTAGAGGATCATTTAATAAGTATTACTGATAACTTACTAAAAACAAAAAGGCAAGGATCTTTCCCTTTGAGGGAGTCCGTACTGTAATTGGTAAGGAAATACACAAGAAACCACAATAAAATATAATCACCAACCTACATAGAAATTAAAATAATGTTTATATCTTACACTTAGGTGATAAAGCAATGTAAGCTGAGGCCTAATGTGGAAATAGATTAGTCTAAAAAGTCTTCTTTGAGTTGCTTAAAAATACTAATAAAGAAAAATAACTATCAAAGCAAACAGAGAAAAGGAAAGGACACATAAAACACAACAAAACAAGGATGACTGCAGACTTCTCATCCAAATTATGTAAGAAAGAAGTCAATGGAAAGATACCTTTAAAGGAGGCACACAGGGTGATGTTTGGAAGGATCCCAAGCATAGGAGATTCTGTCCCCAGGGAGCTGGAGTGTGCTGCCCTTCCAGCATGTAGATGTATTCACCAATTCAGAAGTTCCCAAAGCCCAACATTTAGTGAGTTTTATGGAGGTTTTGTTATGTACATAAAATGGATTAAATCATTGGCTGTGGGTGATTAATTTTATCTCTACTCCTCTCCCCTGAGGTTGAGGGTCGGGGTTGAAAGTTACAAGCTTTTAATCAAGGCTTGCTCTTTCTTGTGACTGGCCTCCACCCTAAAGCTATCTAGGGACCCACTAAGAGTCACCACGGTAGAACAAAAGATGTTCCTAACACCCTTATCATTCAGGAAACTCTGAGAATGCCAGGAACCATGAACAAAGACCACATATCTTTCTTATTTTATCACAGTTTCATGCCTGTAATCTTAGCACTTTAGGAGGTGGATCACAGCAGGAGGATCACTTGAGGCCAGGAGTTCATGGCCAGCCTGAACAAGAACAAGATGACAGCTTACAAAAAGTAGAAAAGTTGGGCAGCGCCTGTGGCTCAAAGGAGTAAGGTGCCGGCCCCATATGCCAGAGGAGGAGAGTTCAAACCCAGCCCCGGACAAAAACAGCAAAAAAAAAAAAAAAAGTAGAAAAGTAAGCCAGATGTTCTGCCATGCATCTGTAGTCCCAGGTATTTAGGAGACTGTGCCAGGAGGATTTCTTGAACCTAAGAATTTGAGGTTGCAATAGGCTATGATAACACCCCTGTACTCTACCCAGAGTGACAGAATGAGACTCTGCCTCAAAAAAAAAAAAAAAGCATAAATTACATTTGCCATTAAAACAATTACATAATTGTAATATGTCGTGTAGCCTCTGAGAAACAAATATTTTCAAAGATAGAAAATGTAGTTGAATCTACCTTTAGATACTTTATGACTTCAATATGAAATGTTAACTGATTTAGAAACCAACTATCTTTCTACATTTTATATATATCTACATACCTGTGTTTGTGTGCTTGTGTGTGTCTATTTGTAAAAAATGTTTGGTCTTGTTCTCAAAAGAGCTTAAGTTTGGTCATATGAATACACAAAATTGCAAAACATCACAAATTTAAGGTAGGTAAAAAATCAAGAAGGAACTACCACTTTATTTGGAACATGAAGACTAAGGTCAGAGCCCAGGAAAAAAAGAAAAAGAGGGAAAAAAGGAGATTTCCTGCCTTCTTTCAAAAAAGAAAAATGAAAACATATATGAAAAAATTATTATTTGTAGTTTGGAATTGCCTATAGATGTCAATCTTTAGGTCTGTTTGCAAATAATAAACTTGCATTTGTCAACATAGAAATAACCATGTTTAATGTAAAAACAATTCGTAGATTTTCCAGCAGAGATAAGTGCTGACATCCTAGATTAGCTCTTTCAACAACTTGAAAGTCTCCCCAGAGTCTTGTGAATGAGAAGCATATTAATATCAGCTGTGACCACTCAGCACTGTGACATGAAGTGTCTGTTCAGGAGGTCATCTCCAAAATATATCCCATACATCTTCATGCACAAGCAATGATAATTTATCACCTGGACATAGAGATCTACTGTAAACTAATCCAAACTGCTGATGATACACTAAATCAGTTTGAGTGATGAGTATAAATAAAGCTGCAAGCAAAGTACTGAAGGATACAGATCTATCTGATCAATGAGATGTCACAAGGCAAATGAAATGCAATGTTTACAAACATAGCATCCCTCAGTTGAAAATTAACTAAATCAAGCATCAGAATATAAAGGCACACATTAATACACGTTTCAAATGAAGGTTTAACATAATGAGAGTCAGAGGCTATATTCAAATTCTTTCAGATAAAACTAAACAGACTGGGTTGGTGAAAAAGAATGTATTAAGAATTGATATATTTTGCCTAGGGCCTGGGCACTCTAGGACAGATATCATTCCGTGGTGATGGGAGGGATACACAGTGATGTTAGCACAAGTGGCCTGCTAACACACCTGCTCTGGGTGTCGTTTCTAGAAGAGGCTCTTCAGCGACATGGAAAGGTGTGAGCCTTGGTCAGAGTTGCTGAAATGAGTTTGAATCCCAGGTCTGCAGCTAGTTAGCTGAGTGTCCTTTGACAAGGCATTTTGCCCCTGTCAGCCTGTCTCTCCCTCTGTAGAGGAGAGATCAGATGCCTGCCTGAGAAGGCCAAGGTGGGGATGAAATAAGCTGCTTGTGGTTGGTACCCGGTCCAGTACCTGGTGTGTGGCAGGCCTGTGAGGAATGTCTGCTTCCCTGTAAACTGCACTCTCTTGCAGGTGGATGAGGTCTACCATGATGAGTCCCTGGGCGTCCACATCAACATTGCCCTTGTCCGCTTGATCATGGTCGGCTACCGCCAGGTAAACCCCTTGTTGGTAGACAGGGTCTGGAGGGGAAGGGCAGTAGGGCCAGACTGATGAATCAGCTTGGTGTGGGCTGGAGGGACAAGTGTCCAGGAAACTTTATATCCTGAGACCACCAGATTGGAGGTCTGTGGAGGTGGGAAGCAAGGCTTTATGGGGATCCTCAGTGTGAGAAAGTGATGATCCTGTATCTGTGACCAGGAGGCTCCCCACATTGAGTAATGGTGGGGCAGGGCTTAGAGTGGGGCAGCAAGAATCTACGACAGGATAAAGAAAAATACTGCAAAACAATAATCCTTTCCAAATACTATAACTATAGTTATTCCAGCTGCTGAGCAAATCCATACACACAGATGAAGAAAAACAATAAAAATTTCATACAGAAAATGATTTCACATCAACTTGCTACAAGGAAATCAAATTCAATCTGTGTTGCCCTTATGAATGCTTAGATACTTTCTCAAACTGTCATGCTAAGACTTCAATGGGGAAAACAAAGGAATGAGGATAAGGAAGGACATTCCTCAGATAGTTGATAGTCACGGAGGGCATTTATTCAGAAAACGGATTTTCCCAACTATGTGATCAGAACAGACTTTTAGCACCCACCAAACAGATTCGATGGATTCAGCTATTCCGAAGCTGTCCCTATTAGAAAGAGCTGATTACAGTATATTCCAACCTCTGCTGGAACAAATCTGTAAAAATGTTTTCTGAGGGAAATTATTCTTCAAAACATTTCTGTGTTTTTCCTCGGTGCATTAAATATATATACACAGTTTGTCATACCATATTTAACTCTGGCCTTGTATTTTTATCTTCCAGTTTATTTGGGGTAAAGATAGAATTATATCACTAAAATATGACCTGATCCCAGATGTAGTTTATTTAAATTTCAAAATGAAAAGCTTACTAAGAACAGATAAGATTGATTGCGCTCTCTGTCTTAGCATAATTGTATTTCAGGTGAACATCAATTTACTTTAAAGGACACTTCTAAGTAGCAGAATGCATCATAAATAATTCATCAATCACAGCTAGTAGAAACATGATTTACTTCAGCAGATTCGATGGAATAAAAGTTTATTTTCTATATTTGTGTCTGCTTTAAAGAGTTTAATAATTTTCCTTTTCTAAGAATAGTCTGAGATTCCATACTTCATACTCTAAGCTCAACATAATAAAACTGTTTTTCCCTTCCTTTTTAATAAATTATATTTTCTAATTAAAATAAAAACATTTAAATAACATTGGAACAAATAACAACCCAGGCACCTCAGCAGTAAAACATTAACAACATAAAAGATAACATATCCGAAAAATAGCTTTAAGATTTTTCTCAAATTAATAATTCTAGTTAGGCTAACATAATTTGTTCTTATCTTTTATAAACCTTTAAGTGGAAGGAAAGGAAAGGAAGGTTTTCTGAAAATCTTATATAGATTATTTAGGTTTTGACATTTTTGAAAATTACTTCAATTTAAAAATGCAAATTAAACACATTTTAAATTATACAACAGTTGAAGTTTTGTCATGTGAATATTGTAGCTACAGCTTTCATTTGTCATGAGGAAAAATGTTGTTTACCTTACACATCCCAAAGTTTTCTATCAAATTCAGCAATTTTGTATTAGCAATTTCCAAATCTGTGTAAGATCCTTAAAATAAATGTTGACAAGAAAAATGTAAAAGAAGATTTAAAAAAACAAACATTTTACTTACTTGCAAACCCCTCTGAAAAACAGAATGGCCCATGAAATTAGCCAGCATTCGAATCAAAGCAGCACCCTGTAAGAAAGAGTATGAAAAAGAAAAGAATTTCAGCCAGCATCATGATTCTATAACTAACCTATATTGATCAAAAAATGTCTACTTCATTTACAGTATACTATTAATAAAAATAATTAAAGAACAAGAGAATCATGAATACAGCACCCCACTTACATATAACAATTACTCTTTTCATCTTAATGACCTAAAAGTTTTGTGGATGTAAAACCTACAATTAGAGGGAATATCTCCAGACAAGGATGTCTGTAATTTAGGAGTAATCAACATTTTATTGGGCGGCACCTGTGGCTCAGTGAGTAGGGCGCAGGCCCCATATGCCGAGGGTGGCAGGTTCAAACCCAGCCCCAGCCAAACGGCAACAAAAAAATAGCCGGGCGTTGTGGCGGGCGCCTGTAGTCCCAGCTGCTTGGGAGACTGAGGCAAGAGAATCGCGTAAGCCCAAGAGTTAGAGGTTGCTGTGAGCCGTGTGACGCCCCGGCACTCTACCTGAGGGCGGTACGGTGAGACTCTGTCTCTACAAAAAAAAAAAAAAAACATTTTATTGAGCACTGTCTATGACAAAGTTAAGAAAACATAGTTCTTGTACTTATAAGCTCATACTCTGGCGAGAAATGGATACCCATATTAATAAAATATCATATTAAAATATAATCATATTAAATATAGCTTAATATATTAATAGAATATTATATTAAAATATAGCTTTGAGTAGCATTTTAGTAACATTTGCTGTACTACAAACTAAATACTTTGAAGTACTTACTGAGTCCCTGGCATAACCAAGAACCTAAGTTTAACTGCACAAGTCGGGAGTAGAGAGTACCCAGCAGTCAAACTGATAGGGCTGGAATCTCGGCTGCCCTACTTACTGTATTTATTTTACCCATAAAAATTATTTAACCTCTCTGTTCCTGATTTTTCTCTATTGTGAAGTGTAGGTGACAATAGTTCTATTGGATGTTTTTCCAGTTAATATAGGCAAAGCAGTTGGAACTGTCTGAAAAACAGTAAGCACTATAGGAGTGTTCGTTATCAGTAAGTATTATTACAAATTGGCTAATTATTTTTATTTCCTGTCTATTTCTTTTAGAATTAATCACATATATCCATATACAAAAAAAAAATCTGTGATTGATATAAATAGTTTGGAGTATTAGAAAGAGAAACTATTTAAAGCTATCTACTTCATCTTAAGAATCATTACTATAACATTAAAGAACAACATTAATGGCAAAAAGGTAGGTTTCAAAAAGATTGGTTTCACGCCACCAGCATGAAACATTCCAAGTTACAGATCACAGATCTGTACATAAAATACAAATAGCCTTTGATTTAATATAAATAAGCCTATGATTTAATCCATATCAAATCATTCTAATTATGGAGCAGTGGATTGTAAAGTGGCAAATATTTAAATATAAATACACTAGCCTATTTGGGGAAGATTCTTTTATTACTACACATCTCCTGTCACCATCATTACAAATATGCACCCTGCAACAGCTCATATTTTACAAAATATCTCCTTTTACATGAGAATAATAAGAATCACATATAGACTCAGTTCAGAAATAGAATTAATTTCCATAGTTTGTTACTAGAATTGTTTCCTATAATTCTTTGACTTTAATGCAATATAATATTCAGGTTCCATGAATCACCATTAAAGAAGTGTCTCAAAAACTTTCCATCGCCATCAAAATTACTCCCCCACTTGCTATGTTATTTTCATCTCAAAAAACACAGGCTACAGAACCATAGAGTTTTATGCCTACTCTGACATTTTTCCTCTTGCCCCTTCTACTCTTGGCTTTTTCTTTTGCTTCTTCCTCTTTATCTTCTGCACACTTGTTTATGTCCATAAAACAGAAGCATTTATGATTCAATCTGGGGACTAGCTTAGAAATTCCTTTAGAACATATCAGCACTGTTCCCTGGATTTCCTTGACAACCTCTCTTCCTATACATTTCCGATTTAATCTACCACCCAGAGGGTGGAAACTGTCAGTTGTACAGCAAAACTAACCCTTGCCACCTGGGGAGTGAGCCTGAGAATCCCAAGCAGTCAATTCAAACTTTCCTTCAGAGCAGAACAGCCCTCTTGAGATGATTTAAGTGTCTCCCTCCAGGTAATGATGACTTGTTCTCTTGTGGAGCTATAAAAACTATCAATTTAGCGTGATCTAATGACACAAGAATCCTAATCATAAAGAATGTACCCGTTTTTCTCTCTGGGTCAAGCTGGAACAGAGTGCTAATAAGAAATAATACCAAGAAATACAATCAATATTCAAATGTTATGTAATATCACTTAACTCCAGATTATCATCATATTGCATAACGCAATTAAGTTTTAGAAAATATGTCCATATTACCCAATTGAACATTTTAACGTTCTCTAGAGTAGCATGTACTCTTCTATTTTTAACTAGACTTCTTTCCAAAGCTCAATTTTTAAAGTCCTTATTTTACAGAACTTCATAGACAGATGGGCTGTCCAGCTGTCATCTTTTAACCAACACATACCAAGCACCTACGATGTATGGATCATACCAAAGCTCACAACACTTAACATAGGCATAGCTCAATATAGACTCTTAGAAAGGAAGTAAGGAAGGAAGGAAGGAAGGAAGGAAGGAAGGAAGGAAGGGAGGAAGGGAGGGAGGGAGGAAGGGAGGGAGGGAGGGAGGAAGGGAGGGAGGGAGGGAGGAAGGGAGGGAGGGAGGGAGGGAGGAAGAAAGGAAAGAAAGAAAGAACTCTATCTCCTTTCATTGTCTTTAAAACATTGGTTCAGCAAACCAACACTGTTTATAATATTGCAATGTATATCTATTGGTGATTTAAAATTCTACCCCCAATCAAACAAACTGGACATTTAGGAAGGCTGAGTAGCTCTGCATGATGTAAATACACTATTTCTGTAAGGTTTTTAAAATCTTGAGACTAGACCAAGAAAAACCATCCCTGTTTGCCAAACTATAAGGTTCAGAAATATAATAGGATACTTAACTGATTTTTCTAAGGTTTTGTAAAAAAAAAAAAAATCCACAAAAGTATGATTGTAAGCCCATTCATCTTTTAGTAATGTTTACACTAGAAATATCAGGGTCAGAGAGAGCAAACATCTCTAGACGGAAAACTGTGTGCTCATGACTTGGTACCACCCTCTTGTGTACACGGTTCAGAGGAGGACCTTCTTCAATGGAACAAACGGATGAGAGACCATAGAAACTGTCTTCCCACACGGCAATTACTCTAAATTCTTAAAGAGTAGCTACTGTCCAGGATGTACAGCATATTATTCACAGGTGTACTTCATCTGTGAATAATTAGTGATTAACTAATCACTTTTAAAGAAAGAGAGATCTTCCCAATAATTTATTCCTCTCATATATATTTATGGAGTAAGGTGGTCTGTGCAGTCTCCGTCCTCAGGAAAATCAAAACTTCATAAATGAGATAAGGTGGAAATAATATTGTGTTCCACAAGAAGAAGAGTTTATATCTGAAAGTATGCAGAATAAAAGGATTTAAAGGAATGATATTTGTTTGGGGCCTTGAAGGGTGGATGCAGTTCCATGAGCAGAGATTAACAGAAAGCATCGGCATGGTGAGGCAGGGATGGTCTTGCACAGTCAGGCAGGTGTGAAAGTGAAAATCACAAGTAGAGAAGATGATGGGAAAGGATAGGACACAGGACCAGAGATGGAGATTAGATGGGACATGAGGTCGAGGCAGTTTTTACAGAACTTTGAATACCAGGACTAAGGAATTTGCAAAAAGTGGTTTTTATGAAAGACAGAACTTAACTACGATACTTCATGGAAGAAGTATAATACTAAAAAACAAGTAATGGTAATGAGGATAAAAGCTAGAGATAGATTTAAGGAATAGAGCAAAGATAAGTTTGAATTCTAAAGTCTGAGTAAGTAAAAGGTAACAGCATATATATATATATATTTATATACGTATATCTGTCTATGTTTATACTTATATATATAATTTAGAAGAATGTACTGATTAGATGAATATGACAACAACTGTTGGTAAATGTAGAGTTTGCAGAACAGGTAAAGAACCTGAGGTACAGAGGCAAATGCAACCCATAGGAATGAAATTCAGCGGACAATTATGATTGAAGCTATAAACTGGGATCTTAAGTGGGTAAGATTGCCAAGAGAAAAGTGAAAGAAATAGAACACAGAACCTTAGAATGTCTCTACAAATTATATATGACTTGCACTTCCGTGCCCATAACAGGCATTCAAGAACTATCCATTGAAATTTACTGAAGAAATATAATTAAGAACAAAGTATGACATATTATAATGAAAATCAAAAGGCAAACCTATAAATAGCATCATAGAGGACATATTTTCAGAATTAGAGCTTCAGATTTAAGGAAGACAATAGCTAAGTTTAAGAGAGTTATATAAATAGACTTGTGGATGTGAAAGCCAATTGAAAAACAAGGTAAAAGGAAGGAAGTAATGGGAATACTTGAAGCAAGTTCACATGAAAGGTTTGTGTTTGAGTTTTTAGAAAATGGGAGAAAATTTTGTAATGCAAAAAATGATTCACCAGAGACAGAGATTGAGGACGAAGTCAATCAAGGGAGAGCTGTTGGTGAAAAATTCCACAAGAGCTAGATAAGAAGATAATTTAGGTTAGTCTTGGTAAAAAATAAGGACAGTCTTCTCTGAGACAGGACTGAGGCAAAAAAGGAAAATAGAGATAAATAATAGATTTTGAAGTGCGAAGCACAGAGTTAAGGAAATACACTGCACAGAATAGATTATTGGCTCCATCAAGGGAGAAGACTGGGTCTGCTGACTCAGCATTGCTGACCTATTGCCAAAAAAACAGTTGATTCCACAAAAATTACTGAGTGATTGATGACCTGTCTTTTCTCAATAATATAGAAGCTATGTTCCCAAGATTACATGAGTTGGAAAGAACTGGGTTTGAAGAAACAAATAAAAAAGAAATAGGGGACTCTAAATACTTAGAAATGTGCAGAAAAGTTGTAAGTCCTAAATGAGGTTGTTAATAATGTATCTGTCCTTTTCTAAGTAACAACTTGCACTAAACACTATTGAAACAATATCATAAGGAAAATACACACATTACCATGTTTATTGGAGCAGAAAATCAAGACATAAAGTTTGTATAACTTGGAGAAATTGGCACAAATAATAAGTAATGAAGATTAGAAATCCTTTTATACCTCTCAAAATCAGTAACCTTAATCAATTTAGGATACTTTCTTTTAATCCCAAATCAAAATCATTACATAGTTATCTCTATCAACACTGGGCATAGCAAGAATGTAGATAAGGAAATAAAATTTTGGCCAGGCAGTGACTCAAGCCTTTAATCCTAACACTCTGGAAGGTTAAGGCAGATGGATTGCTTGAGCACAGAAGTTCGAGACCAGCCTGAGCAAAAGTGAGATTCCATCTCTACTTAAAATAAATAAATAAAACTAGCCAGGTGTCATGGATACGCCACTGCATTCCACCCAGGGCAACAGAGTGAGACTCTGTCTAAAAAAAAAAAAAAAAACTGAGAGCTACTTAGTGTTTGGGATCAATAAGATGGTCACAGAAGAGGATGATGAGAAAGCTAATTCAAAGGGACATAGTTGAAATAGCTGATCCACATTCCTCAAAAAGGACATGTTTATGGACTAGGAAACATTAAGCTACTCGAGGGCAGCTTCACCAAGTACAAAGAGCTGGAAAACTGAAAACAGTGGTATTTCCACCAGATGCCGTTTGTGGTGTGGCAGCTGTGAAAACACGCTGTTCAGATTCCCCACTGGGCTCCTCCACCTTCCCCATCACAAAACCACACTTTCCTCTGTGTACACTTGGCCATGACTGAGTGGGACAGTGTACAAAGTCAGGCCCATCCCAGCGACACCGGGGCCTCCTCCAATGGGCCAGTCTGACTACAGGGCTCCCTGCCGTCCCAGATGTGCGTCCCTCCTGCGGGGGCTAAAGCCTGAAACTCCTTCAACCCCACGGGCCCTCCTTCCTCTCTCCTTGTGTAGGATGTCACCGCAGAGTGGCCAGCCCCTCCTCTCTGCTTCTTGGAGGGTCTGGTCTAACCAGGAGGACAATGTCTAGCAGTGAGATCCACACAGGTATAAATGGTTGGATAATAGGTCCCTGAAATAAGTTGGTGAGGAGTACGTTCTCGTGACAAGGAGCGTGCCTGCAGAACGAAAGGGGCCTTTCCGTCTTACTCCCCTCAAGAAGCCTTCAGCTAGGCAATATTCTACAGCACAAACGTATTTGCTTTATGGTTTTCTATCCTCCAGGGCAGGAAAAGGCAAGAAATAAAGTATCACTGCTGAGTGCCACGCAGAAGGGTGAGGAGGTTTACCCAAAGTAAATCTCATTTCCTCAAAAGGACATTTTCACTATATTGATAATCCCAGTTTAATTTACAAACGCCAAAATGCGGAAACGTCCTAAATGCCCACCAACCCAGGCATGGATTAACAAACTGTGGTATGTATACCAGGGAATACTATTCCATCATAATGAAGATAGAGACTTTGTATCTTTTGTATTAACCTGAGTGGAGCTGAAATACACTTTCTTAGTAAAGTAGCACAAGAATGAAAAAGCAAGTATCCAAGGTACGTGATACTAATATGAAACCAGTAGATGATCTAATACATGCCACATAGGAAAAAAACTCAATTCAACTCAAGATGGGGGCAGGGCTAACGATGGAGGGGAGAGGGAAGCAGGGAGGGGATGGGTGAGCTCGACCCAATGGGCACAATGTAGCGATGTATGACACACCAGATAGATAGACAGATAGATCCATCAATCAATCAATCGATTGATAGATAGAGACAAACAAATAAAACAAAGTTACTCTCTTTCATCCACTCAGTGGTTGAGTTTTTGATCAGCCAATAAACCTATGAGGTAAGACTTTCTTTCTATTTTCTGAGTTACTGAAAAGATCAGTCCATTGATTCTAAATCAAAGTACTTCTAAATGTAAATTTCTAAATGATGTCTCTGCACTAAACCTGGACATGTATGAAGATAATACGATATTCTAACATGATTTGTTACTGAAGCATGCCTTTTGGTCTGGAATAAAAGTATAACTTAAATTCTCCATGGTTTTTCAAAATATCTTTTATTCAGTGTTTTTCCATAATAATATGATAGTGATATTTAGCATCTGAAGAAGAGAAAAAAATAAAATACCTAATCCTGAATATCCTTCACTCAAAAATTGATTACAAAAAAGAGAAGCTGAAAGGGAGAATAGAAAAGAGCATAACGGAGATAAAAAGGGAGCAAAAATTAATTCCACACAAGAAAGCAGAATTAATGCCCGATTGCTCCCATCTCCCTGCTTGGAACCTTGGAGTGCTCTGTGATTTATTACTTCCTGAGGCCAAGCCTCTCTCTCAGCATGGCTGGGTTATTTCACAGCCTCCCCGTGACACCCCAAAAACATTCTTGCCGTCATGAATCCCTGCTATGGGGACACGGTCAGGCTAATTATTTTAGAGGCATAATGTCTGCTCAGAGCCCTTGCTGTGCTGTGTACAGAGCACGTGAGATGATCTAAGTATCTACCATTAGAATATAAAAATAATGGTGATGGTAACAACTGTATTACTACCATTAATAATTATATTCATTATAACACCTATCTTAAGATTTTTCTGGGAATTTATTTAAATTATTTATATAAAGCGCTTGGAACAAAGCTTGGCATATTGTAAGTTTCAACAAAGTTTGTACCTTATTACATCATCTTCATCATCATCATCATTGCTATCAGTGTTTTTAGGCTGGTGCCCTGCTCCCAAATTTTTACTTCAAAAAAAATGTTCTACAGCAGTAATCAAGCCCATATGTGAGGAGACTTACCACTACCTACCAACACTTTTTTACATGTGACCAAATAATCAGCTTCTACTCTAAATAAGCTCATCTTCTCATCGTCCCACAAGCATGTCACATGCTATTTACATCGAGTGCAATGATATTCCTTTTCAATCCTATAGTCTTAGCTCTATACCTTATTAAATGCACAGGGAAATTCCATACTATGATATAAAAATCCCCACCACTATGTTAGCTCTCAAGACTTGTCCATCCTCTGAAGTCAAATCCATTAAGTCTGAACCATACAATTTATCAAATTATTTGCTATCATTTATTAATTTTTCACATGATTTTTCTCCTTTCCACAACTAGATATAGGCCATTTAACTACATTAATCTAATTTAACTAGAATATTTAAACTTATCATTGGTACATCTAGTAGTTCTTGATGCCATAATGTTTCCATTACTAAAGAAATATGATACTGACTAGGAAAGGAATCCACTAAGTCTGGTTTGCTAGTTTCTGAGCAGCAATTTATACTATGAGATTGCAGTTCAGCCTGTATATTTTGCTGAGGCCGTATGTTCATTTCAGTATTCTCAAGCAGAGGCGTACAAACTGGGTGGCTTATCAGTAGGTTAATAGAAAAAAGGTATTGAGAGGGCCACAGATCCCAGCAACAAGAAAACAAAGAATTTTCTACATCATCAGAAATAGCACTTGCCTAAAAGCATTGAACTCAAGAAATCTAAAACATAATAATACTGTACACTCAAATGATTGAACAGAGAGGAAAAATTGTAGAGCAAAACTTAGCAAAGTAGGAAACAAAGAAATGATTGAGAAGATGAAAAATGAAACACACAGGATCTCTGAAAAGACGAATACAACAGCCAAATTCAGCAGGAAAAAGAGAAAAATGCAAATATTCGGAATAAAAATGGGCACATAACTTCAGAAAAAATTATAAATTAAAAATAATAAAAACAGCATAGAAACAGGTACTAATAAGTAGGTAAACTCTAATTTTAAAAAATCATAAAACTAAAACTTGTCAAAATGAGCAAAGAAGCCAACCCAATGCAAACATTGTAACCTAAATGTGCCCTCACAGTAATCTGAAATTTTAAAAAAAGATTTAAAAAACAAGAAAGACACCAAAAATAAATAAATAAATAAATAAATAAATAAAACACTCAGCACTAGCATCCAGGCCAGTAATACAAGCAAGTAAGATTTTAAGAAAGCATTACAGTGTTGCCCTGCTTTAGAGAAAGTACTGGACAGGAATCAAAAAGAGTAAATTCTTTTTTTTTTTTTTTAATTTTTAATTTCAGCTTGCTTGTTATTCTTCTTCGTTTGAAGTACTCTTTTTTTTGTTGTTCATTTTCTTCTTCCTCTGGCGATGCTCTTTCCCATTGCCTCCCCAGTAGCTGGAATTACAGATGCCCACCACAACGTCTGGCTGTTTTTGATGCTGTTAGTAGAGACGGGGTCTTACTCTGGCTCACTGCTGCTCATACTGGTCTCAAACCTCTGAGCTCAGACAATCCACCCACCTCAGCCTCCCACAGCACTGGGACTACAGGCGTGAGCCACCATGCCCAGCCAAAAACAGTAAATTCTTTTTAACTCTTTTTATGACACTTGTGTAACTGAAAAATGTAAAACACAATCCAATCTATTTTATATAATCATGTATAAATAAACATTGTGTATTTTATATGCATACATATATAAATAATTTCTGGGATAAATATCACATATATTGTTGTAATAGCATAAATGCAACTTAGTCAAAATATAGTAATATATAAGACAATAACTAATATAATCTGCATATGTAATATAGCTTATATGAAGAGAGAGAAGGAAAAACAGCAGAATTAATCCCAGATATCAATAATGGTTTAATAAAAAAAATCTATTAATATAATTCATCATATTAATGGTGGAGACAAATGATTTAATGATCTCAAATATGGAGAAAACATTTGATATGACTTAGTATTCATTAAATAATAATAACATATCTTAATAGACTTCGGAGAAGGAAATCATTAACATAATGAAAGTCATCTTCCAAAAATATATTCAGTGGTAGGACATCATATACATTCTCCTTAAAGTTGAAAATAACATATTAATGCTTATATTCAAAAACATGATAAAATAAATGAACAAACAAAGAAATATCAGACAAAAAAGAAATGAAGTAACAAATTAACCTTATTTGGAGATGATGTGAATTCATCACAAATATCCAAGAGATTACAGAGCTCATCTATAAAAGTACAGTAAGATTGCCTGACACAGATAAGTAAAAATGAGAGAATTGAGATGTTTCAGTAAAAAGTAATTTAAAGAATTAATTTATAAGGAGTCCCATTCTCAAAAGAAAAATGAACCAATATAACAAAACCAATCACAAGAGGAACATTTCAAAGTTGTCCAGAATTTTCCTGGAAGAAATTACATAGCTTAACCAAAAATGGGCAGCTATAAAAATGACAAACTACATTTCTTATAAGGTACGAAAGTGATTGTAAAAATGACAAATATTCTAAAATTATCTGTACACTCCTCAAGATAAGTTTTCTGTTTTAATGAATTTTCTTGATCTGAGAGTTCATATGGATTAACAAAAAGTAAAGGACGGAAATTTTGAAATAGAACAAAATGGAGAATTGTCTCTTTTGGCAATAATCCTACAAAGCTATAGTGGTTAGACCTGACAGTAATGTTGGAGCAGGAATAAACAGATAGACTAGGGGACCAGAATAAAGTACAACAACCCCAATACTGAAGCAGTAATAGCTGGCAAGTGGTGCATTACACACCAGGGAACAAGGGCGGGAATTCAATAAATCACCCTGGCAAGACAGATTATCCAAACAAAAATTAAATTACATTTTATATCACAACATAAAGATGCATCAACAAAATATCTGGATAGATCTATAAGACTTCGATAAAAATGCAGAACTTTAAAAGTATTAGGAGAAAATGAAAGAAAAAATAAACTTTATAAAATTGGGATCATAAAAGGTACTATAAGCATGAAGCAGAATGGAGAAAAAGGAAAAACAACATCTGAATTTAAAAATCTGACAAAAGCTATCATATTAAAAGACAAATTATGGTCTTGTTAATAATTAAACATTAGTATCCAGAATCCAAAAGAGCCCTCGTATTAGTGATCAAAAAGAATAAAAGAGCAGACAGACTGAAAAACAAGGACCCCTTTGGAAAACGGGCAATATATATAAACAGGAAATTCCAAAAGTAAGAAATCTAAAGGACAAGGAATACACCAAAGAAACTTAATCTCACTAATAAACAAGGAAACACAAATAAAGACAGAAAGACAGCTTTTTATAGCCATAACCCGAGGGAAATGTTGAGAATTTAATAGCACCAACCATAGATGAGGATGCGAGGAAAGGATTTCTCAAACCACAGGTACACAGGTACAAACACTTTGAAGAAAAAATGTGTGCTGAGGTAAATCTAGAGAGTAATTTGTTTGTACATTTAACAATTATTGAGTGCCTGATGTCCCAGCCACTGCCATAGGGCCTGAATATCATGCAGAGACCAAACCAAGTACAGTTTTCATGACATTTACATTCTGTACAGAAGATGTAGCTAAAAACAAAGAAACAACTTCATAATAATTCCGGTGCCAGTTACTCCTATGAAGAACGTAAGGCGGGTGGGATACAGACAGAACTGGGGGAGGAGGCCTCTCGGGTCTTCTATACAATAATCAGGGAGCTTTCCGCAAATAAATTAATAGTGAGGAGAGCCAGCAATCACATGAAGATGAAGCCATGTTGATAACTGAGGAAGAACATTCCAGGCATGGAGAACAAACATGGTTGGATTTTGAAATGTAGATTTCGGGAGGGAGATTGGGGCTAGAAGTCCCACATCCCCACAAGTCGCAAGTATTGACAGAGAAGACAAAATAAAAATTACCTGAAGAGTGAGTCCTGAGCATTCCAATATTTATGGGTTGACAAAAGTAATTGAGTTCATCAAAAGACATGTAGGAGAAATGACTAGTAAGCTGTTCACAAAAAAATAAAAGGTGAGGAGATGCTTCCCGGAAACAAAACGAACACAGTGCTCCAAGTGGAGAAGGATGATCACTGTAAAAAAGTGCTTAAGGAACCAGGTCAACAAAGACAAAGACAAACTGGATTTTGCAAAACAAAATTAATTTCTGATTTGACAAGAAAAGTTTGGTCAAATGTTGAGAATGGAAGTTTAATTACAGCAGCTTTAAAAGAGAAATAGAAAAGGAATTAGGGTTTTCCACTAAAAGAGTGTAAAGATATAAAGAAATAGTCTGGGTGGATGTAAGTCGAGGAGATTTTTATTAAAAACGAAGTATTACAATTTTAGCAGAAAAGAGTCATATCGTAGAGAAGAAAAAAGGTGATTCAGGAGAGAGACGAGAGCTGTGTGTGTAGAAAATTCTGGAGCAGGCAGGGCGGCCCTGGCGGGATCACAGCACACACATTCACCCCCCAACAACGAGCAAAGGGAGCAGATTACATGGAACGGATAGGTAACACGTACAGGGGTGGAGGTGGGGCAATGCTGAGTCTTTTATTGCTTCTATTATTTCAGTGAAATAAAAATAGAGTCATCAGATGAGAGTGAGGAGGGATAAAAAGAAGTGTGAGGCAGGAAGGAAAGAGAAGATGTTCGCTGCCTGGAGGGACAATAAATGGACTTGGGAATCCTCTAGCGGGTGTATACGGAGCGGGCAACACTGACACGTGAACATAAGGTCGCTTCTAGAAAGATGTCATTCAAAACATTGTTTCTATTTTCTAATTCTAAATCCAGTAGTTTCTAACAGAGAAGGACTGAAAACAAACTTATCTCCATGAAGAGGGGTCTGGATTTATAAAGTGCTTTAATCATATTGTATAGCAGTAAAGATGAATGACAGAGGTCTGAGTACAAAACTATGATTGAGAGAGTTACAGCTCTTCCATGGTTATTTCCAGAAAAAGAAAGAGGGACATAGGATGATGAAAGGAATCAAGGGATGTTATCTCGTGTTTTATTACTTTAAAACAATTCATAAGCAAATAGATCTGTCAAAAAATGATAATATTTGCTGAAATTGGGTCTGTAGGGTACATAAGGGCTCGGGCAATTAAGTTTGTGAACACATCCTAGAAAAAGTCTTCACTGAATAGCACTAGTCACCTTTGAGGCACTGGCCTTAGAAAATTGCACCAACACCAGCGTTTATTTCACCTTTAAAAGCAATTTTGAGGCTTTTTCTGGAATAACCATCAGAGCTGTCATTGTGCAAGATCTGACAATCAAGTTTACAAATTCATCCTAGAAAAAGTGCTACATACCTCTCCTCGCCTTTAAAGCATTCACTGTGGCCATCGGGTGACTGTAGTGATATTCAGCAATGAGGGATATAGCATTTTTTCTAGGAGGAATTTTTTTTTTTTTTTGTAGAGACAGAGTGTCACATTATGCCCTTCGGGTAGAGTGCCATGGCATCACACAGCTCACAGCAACTTCCAACTCCTGGGCTTAAGCGATTCTCTTGCCTCAGCCTCCCGAGTAGCTGGGACGACAGGAGCCCGCCACCATGCCCAGCTATTTTTTTGGTTGCAGTTCAGCCGGGGCCGGGTTTGAACCCGCCACCCTCGGTATGTGGGGCCGGCGCCTTACCGACTGAGCCACAGGCGCCGCCCTTTCTAGGAGGAATTTACAAACTTAATTGTCCCACCTCATAGATCTGATAATGTTTGTATGTTTTAAAAGTTTAATTGCAGTTTTACAAATGGCAAAGACCTTTGTCTCTGGGAAAATTGCTAACATAAAATACCTAATAATTAATCTCATCTAGTTCAACCTCTCACATTTGATATAAATTTCCTACTCTCCTTGTCTTAAAGGCTGTGTTCTATCTGTAGAGCCTTCTAGAAGTATATTGGCTTTGCCTGTTTTTTTGTTTTGTTTTTAATATATAAAATGAGTTTATCTGGTAGAGGAAAACTGAAAAAAGTTGAAATACCCAGGAACTCTTTAAAAAATTAAGACCGTATGAATAATGATTTGCTTTTAAGAATCAAATTACTAGTGAATATGTTTTAATTCCCATTATCAAAGCCATAGTTTGAACATAGTGCTAAAAATATTTATTTGTTTATTTATGGAGCCAATGAAGGAATGAGATGTCCTGAACAAATAACAAATGAGTTAAACGAATTGATTTTGTTTTAAGAAGTTCAGAAAATGCCATTTGTTTGTAAAAAATCTAAATATTCCTCATCCCAAAGTCATTTTAGAACCTGAGAATGACAGGCTGTAAAATAACTGTACAATGACTTCAATATCATTTTGTTTGTTTGTTTTTCTTTCTTTCTTTCTTTTTTTTTTTTTTTTGAGACAGAGTCTCACTATGTCTCCCTCAATAGAGTGCTGTGACAATCACAGCTCACAGCCACCTCAAACTCTTGGGCTTAAGCAATTTTCTTGCCTCAGCCTCCCGAGTAGCTGGGACTACAGGCGCCCGCCACAACACTCAGCTATTTTTTCTTACAGTTTTCATTGTTGTTTATAGCTGGCCCAGGCTGGGTTCAAACCAGATGTATGTGGCTGGTGCCATAACCACTGTGCTACAGGCACTAAGCCATGTGTTTTTTTTAAATAGGCCAACAAATGGTATCCTTGTTACTCATTGTAAAACAATTGTTCTTGTCAGAATCAGACTATCACAGCTGGAAACCCACATGAAATGTAGAGTATTAAGAAAAATACAACATGAATTAATGTTAGGGAACAAGCATGTCAAATGCGCTACATAAACAAGACTTTTAAAAACACATAATATTGTGCTAGCAAGTGTCATACTTAATAGAGTCATTACAAATTAGGTTTTAGATATATTTTATGCAAAAAACCTCCCTAATTTCTATTATAAAAGATGGCATATTTTTTCTTAAAGAAGCAGGGCTGGGTTTAGCTGAATAGTATCACCTGGAGTGAATATGATTTATTATGCAAAGAGTGATATACATGGGTGTAAGGAAGTTTTAATGTTGGTTGGATATTTTCTCTAAAAGTTAGAACAGCACTCACAAGTTATTTATTATGCTGCATATTTTCTAACTAATCCAAAGGTTCATTTTTATAACTAATAATCAAAATGCCAAACACTTGAATATTTGAAAGTTGTCCACAACCTAATTTGTGTGCACAATATTTAGTTACATGGTTAAATTTATGCTTCCTTTCTATTTTTTCTTATCTAATATTTTATTATATATATATTGATGAATATAATATCAGTATGTATGAAATATGTGTAGCTTATGCGGGTTTTACATATTTTTATTTGACTTACTGAAATAAGAAAAGATTGTGGGGCATGTGATTCAGTTAAGTATAATAATTTCTTGATCTGTCTTTTCTTTCTAACCCTTCCCCAGATTCTGACCTGTATTGTCTTTTAAGAGACTCTAGAAAGAGTCATCTCCTGGGTCTCCTGCCTCGGTTGGATGTTTCTTTTGATCTCTAAAGCAAACTTTTCCTTATTCTTGCTTCAGCACAAGCTCCCTATGCCTGATACATCACAACTACCCTGCATCAGTCTTAACTTTACAGATTGTAACTCTAAGATCACATTTTTCTAAGAATTCTTTCCCAATTCAAGGCTGAATTAAAATTGTCTCCACAATTGACCTTCAGTCCTTGTTTTTAATAAGGTATATATGTCTCATTTTGAGAATTTATATATCACAGATCTTTGCTGTACTACCAGGAACCAGGAGGAAAGGGGCTATGTTAAAACCCAGCACTTGGTGCAGAACTAGACATTGGACGTGTGTCTGTCTGCTAATTAGATAACTGAGTAACTGCCCTGATGTGTCAGATATTAACAGAAAATGAAAAGGGAAAACTAAGAATTAAGTATAGTGGCAGAAACTAATTCTTGGTAAATATTTCTGTTGTTTTCTGGGGACCAACTCAGATATGAGGAGGAAAATAATTGTCTAAAATTAGGTGCAAATTTTATTACCCTGTTTCCCCTAAAATAAGACATCCTCCGAAAATAAGACCTACTTACAGGAAAGATAAGACATCCCCTGAAAATAAGACCTAGCGCATCTTTGGGAGCACACCTTCAAATAAGACACTGTCTTATTTTCGGGGAAACAGGGTATTCATCTACGTCGGCTTTTCTTTTCCTGATTCCCATACTCACTGTACCCCTCACAAATTTACCCTCATCCTCTTCACGTATCTTCATTTCAATCCTCAGGTATAAAAGGTCTTTTGGGTAATTATATCAAAATCAGGAGGAGACACGCCTCCCAGATGCAGCCCCATGCAGACATCATCTGTAGTTGGTGAATTAGACTGACAAGCTATAGATGTTGCCCCCTACGGAGAGCAGCTCACAGAGGGTCAGCCAGGGCACAGGACAGCACTTTCATGTAATTCTCATGCTGCCAGAGAAAATCTGTTTGCAGCTGATGAAGAACTGATTTTATAGTATTTGAGCAAATGACTGCATGGTTATTTTTAAAGAATAATTTTGAAATATTATTTGTCTTCCCCAGAAAATTTAGAAAGTACCGTCTTCCCAGTGACATAACATATCAATTACAAGCTTAAGCTTAATAACCAAGCCAAAGGAACTCAGAGTCTTGAGGTAATATTTCTAAATCTCCTACCAAGATCTGACAAAAAGTAAGCAATGGCTATTGTGTGAGTTGCTAAGATGATTTTAGCAATAAATTATCTGGAAAAAGTATAAAGAAATCAATCCACCCAGATGGCAGGAGAAGGCATGCACTTGCTCCCGAGGACACTGAGTATTGGAAGTTCAGTTTAAAATGGACATGATGACCCATCGGGGTATAAAATATGATGCAGGGAAAAACTTGTTATACTGAACATGATTTGAAATAACTATGTGTTGAAAAAAAAGTTATAGGTAAAAATGTCAGCAGGCCATACAGAGATGAGATTAAAAGTTTTAAGAAACCTGACATATTGTTTTTCTGGGGAAAATGAGCCAAACATTCAATAATAATGTTCAAACATGGGGAAGTTTTATATAAAGTAGATACAATACATTGATTTTTCAGCTCCTCCAGGAGTTAAATGGCAACCACAGGGGAAAAATAACTAAAACAGAGAAATAGTAGAGGATGAACATGTTTCTTAAACATGAAAGCTCAGCTATGTGCCATTGATCACCAACGGAACATGGAAATTGTCCTTCAAAAAGTAGCTTGTTTGAATAGACTGCACATGTATTATCTTTTGCATTAAGAATTTAAGTTGATTGGCCAGAAAGTAGAATAATATTCTCTATAAAGACTTTCCACAAATAACTTATAGAAACTCTTGCTTAGCCCATTTCCAAACTGGAACATTCTTTCATATATTCATTTATTCATCATCTAACCCAGCCTCCTAAGAGCTGCTTCTCCAAATTTTTTTCTACCATAGTTCATCAATACTGCTTTGGGAAGAAGACAACGGCCTATAAATTGCCAACTTTCTCTCTCTCTCTCCCTCACACACACACAAGTGAAATATAAGAACCATAGGATAGTATTTCATGCCTGTATGCAATTCTTTATAATAAAGGCAAACATCCAAGTCTAAATTTCAATAATGTCATCCCCAACTATACCAGACATAATGTTTTTATTTTTAAAATTAAATAATATAATCAGTATTTAAATGTTTCATTATATTTCATCATTATTTATATTTAAAAGAGTTCATATTTTTTAGAAATGAGAAACCTCAGGAAAAATAAAAAACAACTGAGATTTCACCTAAGGATAGAATTTTTCCAATTTAAGAATAATGTACATGTCTAAAGGGTGAAGTTATTTTATTCTTATTTTAAATAGAGACTCCATATCTTTAAAACTTTTTCTCCTAAAGAATGCACACGTGCAAGTGGCTTATTTTTCTAAATGTCATAAAAATGAAGTCACTCAGAACACACCGTGTTCACAGGGTAATTTAAACATCTATAGCTTGTCAGTCTAATTCACCAACTACAGATTCAAATATACCTTAATATAAATTTTATGCATTACTGGGGACACGTATTAAAAAAAAAAAGCTATGGAAAATTAAAGAAACGCAAGGCAAAGAGACTTTAAACTTGGAGGTCAGCTCTCTGAACTGTTACACGTACTTTTCATATGAACAAGATTTACTGGGCATACCCACAAATAACTATGTCCTTTATGTGTGACCAGGATTGTCTTTTTTGTGTGAAAACTAGCATGCACATGCTGCTTACTCTTTCAACAAAATGTTGTTGAGCCTCCTCTTACAGTAGAAGCTTTATTTAGCAGTTGTGAGGAACATCTCGTGTGCTCTGACACCACCAACAAGGACAAATGCAGAGTACACTTTCCATTAAGCACTCATATGAGAAAATCTTCAAGGATGGGCTCACACAGGAGGTTGATGAGATTATTTACACAGATGGGCCATTGCTAGGTTCAAGAACAATGTTGAATAAACCCATGTTTCTCATACTCCACTGTGCTATAAAACTGAGTTTACCATCTACCAGATCCATCATAAATAAAATACGTATTACAAGTAAATACCACCATAACTAATGTTTCCATCATTGCAATTATTCTGCAAAGGAAATGGACCAGTTAAGATCTGCACCTCATTTCATCACTCATTTGATGCACAGAAGCAAAGAAGAAAAATATCTTGTCTAGGACATGGGCTTGGTAACCAAAAGACACTGGACACACTCGCATCTGCATGACTGACTTTCTGGAAGCCAAGGAAATTATTTTACTGTACCAATATTTGCAGGATAAGGAAGAGAATTGCTTGAGTAAGGCTTTCTCTACATCCCTTTCTGCTATTGTGACTTCAGACGGAGTTTACAGAGAGAATGAAAAGCCCAGATTAAAGTTTCATCAAACCACTCTCAGCTGTTCTCAAGAAAATAAATTAGCCTCTTCATGTATATCATGGAGAAATAAATTATTTCTTTCCTTGCTTTTCTTCCAGAAAGGCTGAAGTCATAACTTCAGATGCTTGTGCACAGCAGAGTGTAATGGGAGCAGGTTAATAACAAGGACTTGATAAAATCTAGAAGTCAGCCAATGAGGTAAATATTCATCACCATTCCCCGCTTGTAAAACAGGACAGCTTTCACTTCCAGCTTTTGATTTTCGTTTGCAGTGTGGCAAAGCACAGATGTATTCTGTCCCTAGAGAGTTTCAAAACTCAGAAACACGTCGTCCAGGGAACTAAAGCAGCACGCCATTTATCACGGAGCAAATGCTTCTGACAGCGGTGGATCACATGCAGAAAGAATCAGCCCAAGTTTTCATATCAAGACAAGCACAGACAGAGCGTATTCAGCAAGTGCATACTACATTCGCAAAATTCATTGTTTATTCATTTAAGATACAGTTTTGTATAATGCTGTTAAACTAAATCAATAAAATCTGAAGTTTCAAAATTGGAGTTAAGGGGGAGGAAACAATTTTAAAAGTAACATGTTGTAGAATCGGCGTTCCACAAATCACACTTGGGGAAGCACTGGCTTTATAGGGTGAAACTTCCCAAGACGAGTATGTAAAAATAAACAATGGCCTTTACCAGAGGAACCTGGAGGGAAGCCTCGAACACCCTCTGAGTAGCGCCCCCATCTCAGGGCCTTCACTGCACCTCCAAACTTCCCATTCTTATTGCAGCAGAGAACCTCTAGGTTCCCTCCCTTCTTTGCAACGATTAACAATATAAGAAACATTGACAGTTCTTGCTACCACAACTCCAGCAGAAATAAACCACCCTTATATCCTCACATTTTAAAACAAAGGCCAACTTAACTCTCTTATGATTTTACATAGAGCAAATGAAAGGCAGGAAGAGTAAACTGCTCTTACAGCCTCATTTCTTGGGGGAAATACAAAGCGTTCCGCCTCCCTCGCAGCAAAAGCCTGTGTTCTCCCAGCCGCAACAGGGCTTCAGCTGAAAAGAAACATCAAGATGAGGTGATAAAAAACACTTGGCTCAAAGCTATAAAAATGTTTTCTCGAGCAGAAGTGGAAAGCGGTGAAAGATTTAGTTCTTAAAGTAAACAAGAGTGGAATTAGGAGCAAAACCGCCATAAAAGAACAGATCAATGGTCCATCAAACAGGGGCTGACAAAGACATCAGGGAGGCTGAAGGCAGGTGTGTCCAGTGGCATCTCGGAGCTGAGGGGCGTGCTTTGAACATTCCTAACTTCCCTCCATCAGGTTTCTAGGGAATCCCAGGACACCAGAAATAGGGAGCGCCAGTTGGTAATTGAGGAATGTAACTCAGGACAAGCCAGAGAAGTTTACTCTACATTAGGAAAGATGTGCCTAGTTCAAACTGAGGAACTCTTTACAAGGTAATACACACATATGAACATTGCAAAAAGCTCAACCCTGCTTAACAGGACAGAGCCATATTTACTTCTCTTTTTCATACTAAATGTTTAAAATAAGAAACAAAAATTTCTCAGAAGTCACTGCTGTCAGAAATCAGAAGCAACTGGAGAGATTAAATTTGCAAGACTACTCTATGGTCTCCAGGGGCAGGTTAATCAATCATTGCTGAAGTCATTCAAACTGTAAGCATTTGTTTTTGCTCTTATTTGTAACTCTGTTCGGTGCTATCTTGAATATTTCTAATGCTTTGATTCTAAAAGAATCAAAAAATGTATTAAATCAATATGTACGAATAATAACAAAGTAAAAGAACTGTACCTGAAAAAACTGTCTTTTCACATTTTGTGGACAATGTGCCTCATAAACATTAAAAGAAAACAAGCTATGCAGGGCGGCGCCTGTGGCTCAGTCGGTAGGGCGCCGGCCCCATATGCTGAGGGTGGCGGGTTCAAACCCGGCCCCTGCCAAACTGCAACCAAAAAATAGCCGTTGTGGCGGGCTCCTGTAGTCCCAGCTACTTGGGAGGCTGAGGCAAGAGAATTGTTTAAGCCCAGGAGTTGGAGGTTGCTGTGAGCTGTGTGAGGCCATGGCACTCTACCACGGGCCATAAAGTAAGACTCTGTCTCTACAAAAAAAAAGAAAATAAGCTATGCAATGTGACTGACTCAGACTACAAGTGAAAGTGTCAGTGTTTGAAACCTGATTCCAATATTTAATAATCATAATGTTGGGTAAGTCACTGCTTCACTGTCCTCATCTGTAACATGAGGATGGAAAAAGCACCTATAATGTGGGGTTATTATAAGGATTAAATGACTTCAGAGATGTAAATATTTGATACAACAGGGTCCAGTACATAGTGGTGTATAACAATTCACTAAGGTTATTATTTCGGATATAACTATCTCTCAGCTAACTTTTTTCCCAACACTATCGTCACACTCATGTCACACTGGAACATTTCTAGACATTAGACAGCACTTACAAACTCTCACCTTTTACTTCTAAGGAATGTGACTACTGAAATAGTTTAAACTGATTTTAAGTCAGTCACAAGGTTCCTGCTGTGATGGATCCCCCTTCCAGAAGGGAAATGCTGTGGCAATGAAGGTTTGCACATTTCATCTTAAAATTGTAGAGCTGGAAAGTACTTTGGAGAACATGTAAGAAAAACACATACATTCAGCTACTTGGTCATTGCTTTACTTGGTACTCAGGGAACACATACCCAAAATTTTCAACTTGAACCCAACTTTTATAGTGCTGCACTAACTCACTGCTCAAGGGCCGTTCACAACCCCACGGAAGCAGCATGTCTGCCTGTGCTCCACCTGCGGGAGCCCAACCCACCTGCCCAGAATGGCCAAGACCTGCAGCTGGACAGTGGCCCAGGCACGTCTCTACTCGGGGACCCTCTGCTCCAAGCCAGCCTGGACATAGCACTTTTCTGGCTCAAATGTAGAAAAGGCTAAGTCAGGAAACACTTAATAGGGTGAAATAGGGATGGATGAGAAAGGGGTCAGAGCAAATTAAAATGCCTGATTAAGAAGGACTCTTCAGGAACTGTGAAATGATGAGAATTTTTTTTTTTTAAGGAAGGAAAGAAAATGTATCTGAAAGTTATTTCAAAAGAGAAAAGAAATAAATGGACAGAGGAAAGGAAAAATAATTTGAATGCACATAATACAATCCCCTGAAATGCAAAAGTTAACACGCATTTGACTACGTGATCAGGCAATCACACGAGAGGGCAGAATTTGGATTTAGGTCGGCTGGGTTAACCTCTTGGCTCCGTTACTTAAAAACTGCATGACCTCAGGCCTTTAGCTGATGTAATGTTTAAATGGAATGATGTATGGTAAAATTCCTAGAACACAGTAAACAGTAAGTATTCATTTAAAAATAGGTTTTTAAAAAGTTAATGTCACTGTTCTATCTCGGTCAG
Organism: Nycticebus coucang; assembly: GCF_027406575.1. Lineage (NCBI taxonomy): Eukaryota > Metazoa > Chordata > Mammalia > Primates > Lorisidae > Nycticebus > Nycticebus coucang. The sequence goes on from NC_069782.1 coordinate 49,998,068, forward strand.
GCTTTTAGGATGGTAATAAAAGAGGATAAACATGATAAAACAGTGTTTTGTTGGATAAAATGCATTGTTAGGACCAGGCAAGGTGGCTCACACCTGTAATCACAGCACTCTGGGAAGCTGAGGTGGGTGGATTGCTTGAACTCTTGAGTTCAAGACCAGCCTGAGTGACAGGGAGACCCCATCTCTAAAGACAGCCAAGTGTTGTGGTGGGCACCTGTAGTCCCAGCCACTTCGGAGGCTGAGGCAAGAGAATCACTTGAGCCCAAGAGTTTGAGGTTGCTGTGAACTATGATGCCACGGCACTCTACCCGGGGAAGACTCTGTCTCAAAAAAACAAACAAGAAAAATGGATAACTTTAACATAAAGAGTTTTGAATCACCTCAGAGCTCTGTTTCTAAGAAGGATGTAATTTCTTCACAGTCCCTGGGGATGGGGACAGGTTTATTTGCAGTCCATCTGTGTGCTGAGGTGTAGCTGTTTACAGACCTGGCTTTATGGGAGGCCTCCCATTAAACTTGTCACCTTCTGCTGTCTTTCCTTCTTACCTCTGTGAAACCTTAAAAACTCAAATTTGCACAAATTCTCCTTCTTGGGAAAATTCCCTTAAGACAAAAACAAGATTCAGGACTTTTTTGTAATCTCTCTGTTTTTTCAAGGTAAGAATATGTCGTATGAAATCACAGTCCAGCTTTCTAATGCTGATATAAAGACAACTCAAAAAAATAAAAGCTGAAAGACATTCCATTTTCAAAAGCAGAGAGACCGACAACCTGATTTTAGTGCTACCAGGAATATGCAGAAGCATGAATAATAATTAATGTAGAAAACATATAGCCTCCCGATAATTTTCTCAATAGGTCATAAAATGGCCCTTAGCATCCTCTGAAAGAATCTATGAAACATCTGGGAAAGAGCGTCCAAAAAACAATCATTTCATCATTTCAAAGGAAATAGCATATTTACCTTCAAAAAGGCTTCTTGGGCCTAAGGGAAAGATTTTTTTGTAAGCTAGAATCTTACTTACCCCATGGAATAACACAGTTTGACCAGTTTGAAGCAGAAACTCTGATTGAGACTTATACATGTTTTTGATTAATACAAATGTGAATTGTTTGATACTTCATAAATATAATTTTTGATTATAAAAAATAGCCAATCTTTGTGCCCACATGAAAAATAAATACTAATAAAAGGTGTCCCCAATGGTAAAGCAATCGGGAGTTAAGGCTTTTGAACATTACATGCAATAATGGAAACCATGTAGGGTTTTTGAAGATGTTTATATCAAATCAATACATCATGTATGCTTGATTAAAAATGAGCGGGTGGTTATATTGATCAAAAATAATTCCACAGATGCCATTCACAATTATTCTATAGAAAAACTCAATTCAGTTTAACCTCTTCCAATATATTACAGTTATAAGTACACAAACTACTTTTATTGTGAAAATCTTTATTCTGAATACTCTCCAATATTCTTTTTATAAAAAGGAAGCTCTATCCTTGTTTTCCTTTTCTCTCCTTTATACTTCTCATTTATCAAAATGTCAATCCTTAATTCTATTGACTTGCAAGTTTATCCTTTTAATCTTAATTTATTCCTTTCTAACCACTATATAGTTCTGTTATTTTGAAAAATCTATTCAAAACATTACAATCCTCCTTTTCTAACTACATGCTAGGGAAATATACCCTGATTTCCACTTATTTTTAATTTTTATCTTCAATTGCTATTTTTCTCTGAATAACCTATATGAAACAGTCTGAAATTCACAAGCTTCCTGACTGAATGCCCTGTACAGTTAACTGAAGTCCCTCTTCCTTTCTGAGACATGCTGTCACCACCTCCTGGCCTGATGGAATCAGAGTCACGTATAGTTGCAAGGTAAGCACGCTGTCAGAAGGTAGTACAATTTCTGTGTTACCATTTCCACTAATTGAAATGGTAATTTTTATTCTTAATTATGATTATGGATGAGATTTTATGCAAAAATCATGGAAATCAGTTTTATGCATAAGCCGAATACAAGGAATAGCTGCAGCTGTGAAGGCATTTTGGCATCTCACTGCATTCAAGACCTTCCAGCTAACCAGAATCCACAGAGAACTCAAATGTATAAGCAAGAAAAGAACAAGTGATCCCATTGCAGGCTGGGCAAGGAACTTGAAGAGAAACTTCTCTGAAGAAGACAGGCACATGGCCTACAGACATATGAAAAAATGCTCATCATCTTTAATCATCAGAGAAATGCAAATCAAAACTACCTTGAGATACCATCTAACTCCGGTAAGATTAGCCCACATCACAAAATCCCAAAACCAGAGATGTTGGCGTGGATGTGGAGAAAAGGGAACACTTCTACACTGCTGGTGGGAATGCAAATTAATACACTGGGGCAGTGCCTGTGGCTCAAAGGGCTAGTGCTCTGGCCCCATATGCCAGAGGTGGTGGGTTCAAACCCAGCTCTGGCCAAAATCTGATTAAAAAAAAAAATTAATACATTCCTTTTGGAAAGATGTTTGGAGAACACTTAGAGATCTAAAAATAGATCTGCCATTCAATCCTATAATTCCTCTACTAGGCATATACCCAGAAGACCAAAAATCACATCATAACAAAGATATTTGTACCAGAGTGTTTATTGTAGCCCAATTTATAATTGCTAAGTCATGGAAAAAGCCCATGTGCCCATTGATCCATGAATGGATTAATAAATTGTGGTATATGTACACCATGGAATATTATGCAGCATTAAAAAAGATGGAGACTTTACCTCTTTCATGTTTACATGGATGGAGCTGGAACATATTCTTCTTACTAAGGTATCTCAAGAATGGAAGAAAAAGTATCCAATGTACTCAGCCCTACTACGAAACTAATTTATGGCTTTCACATGAAAGCTATAACCCAGTTACAACCTAAGCATATGGGGAAGGGGGAGAGGAAGGGGAGGGAGTGGAGTGGATGGGCAGAGGGAGGGTGATTGGTGGGATTATACCTGTGGTACATCTTACAAGGGTACATGTGAAACTTAGTAAATGTAGAATGTGAATGTCTTAACACAATAACTAAGAAAATGCCAGGAAGGCTCTGTTAACCAGTGTGATGAAAATGTGTCAAACGGTCTATAAAACCAGTGTATGGTGCCCCATGATCACATTAATGTACACAGCTATGATTTAATAAAAAATAATAATAAATAAATAAATAAATAAATAAAGACCTTCCAGCTAAGAGTCACATAGCTCCTACCCTTGAGCTCGTCCCATCATGCAATCACCACTTTCTTTTCACAAAGAAAGCAGAAGAATCATGTCAAAACCAACACTGGACCTTCTTAAGCATGTCAGCAAAGTAAAAAAAAAGGCAGAAACAGTCTGCATTGGAAAAATTCAAAAGTCACTACCTAAACCACTAATGTTAACCAAAAATGGTGAGAGACTCAGAAAAGCAGGAGAATCCAAGAAGAATCCTTCACTTAGGATTAATCCACTACTTTCATTATTAAGTGACCTGCTACCTACTGTTATTAAATGCATCGTTTTTCTTCTGATTTAACCAAGTAAATGCCAAATCAGAGATGACACCCGACAGGAAAAGTGCATGTGTCTAGAAAGAAGAAGAAGATGCAGCTTTAAGTATTAAAGTTTGCACAGGAAAAAATAAAAAGAAAGAAACCATTAAATGGTGATGAATCAGTCAAACACTTACACAAAAGAAAACTCGCCTCCAAGAGCAAAAAGCACAAATTAATAATTTATCAGTAAATGATAAAGGCATTTATCACAAAAATATCAGTGGACGTATCTCTTCCCACCATGTACGTTCTCTTAATACAGGGATTTTCCTTAGAGGATGTCTTAAAATCACTGCTGATTGAGTATAATGCTGATTCAAGTCCAAAGACAAAGTCACTGGTAGCAAAGAGAGTTACTAAAGTAGGTTCTATTCACATTATTTTCGTGATTTTAACAGATATAAGCAGATGATTCAGATATAGAAATTACCTTTAAATTTTCCCTAAAAGGAAAGTAGTTTGCTTCTTTTACCAGTCACACCTATGCATTTATAACAAAAGAAGGAATTGAATGATACCAACACAAATATGTGAATTCAAAATAAATTTCTAATACACTATTAATTTTATGTTGCATTATCTGACTACCATGTCAAAGGAAGCTAAAAACCAGAGGAAGTTTTAGCAGTCCTCCAACTTAGTGTGCTAACTTGGGAACACATATTTTATTTTACTTTTAAAGGATATCAATGAATAAATACAATTCTGAGTAGTTTTCATATTAAAATGTTTAATTGCCTTTTAATGTCAAGAAGTTTTCTTATGTTAACTGAAATGTCTTCCCATAACTTAAGGCCATCTATCTTACCCTGACCTTGATGTCGACAGAGAAGTGGTGAGCAGACTTCCTATAACGACCATATACTGGAGCCAATTATTATGTCACCTCTTAGCCCTCTATTCCCCAGGGCCAGGCCTTGAGGAAGTGAGGCCTTGAGGAGGTGAGGCCTTTACTCATAGGCTTTACCTCCAAATGTTTCAAAATCAATATCCCTCCTTCCCTCTCTCTCTTCTTTGCCTAATCTTTCTCAGTCTTTTAAGCTTGTTCACATTTTCTGTATGAGATGATTAGAACCAATGATACTACTTCCCAGATTTTATAACCTTTATTTTTGATTCTCAGGCCAGTATGTTACTCATTTTAAAAATACTGAATTTTTTTTTATTCGTGGAAAACCATTCACTTTAATATATGTCAAGAAACTATAACTCACATCATTTGTCCCGTTGAAACAATGGGATAACAGGCGAGTATCCTGGGAGAGCGGAAAGAACCTGAGTTGGAAAGCAGATGTGAGTCCCAGCTCTGACACCTGGAGCCTGAGCACGTCACGAAACTCTCTGGGCCTCTGTTCACTCTTATGTGCACTAAAGAGAGTTCTGTTCACATCAGACCTCACAGGAGTGGGAGATTAAATGAGATAGTAAGTGGAGGGCCAGTGGTAAATTACACTCTCAAAGAATAATTGATAACTATTATAACCATCATATACCTGACTAAAAGCCTATTGCTCAGCTGTTATACAGAAATGACCACATGTGCTATAATTAATCAATTCATCAACTGCATCCCTTTGATAGCATTGTGTAGGTGACTGTGCACTGAAAAAGCAAAGGCGTAGAAAGACCCGTTTGAAAGAATCAGAGCTGGACAGACCTCAGAGCAGGAGGGGGATTGCGCCCGAGGCTGAGGAGAGAAGAGACAACAGAAGAAGGACTGGAGCTCACAGAGGGGTCCCGGGAGGTCCAGGGCTGAGGGTCCGGCCGCTGTGATGGAGCTCCCCAGGAAACAGAATGACAGAGTGACACAGGATCCTGTGCCCTTCTGGGAGTCAAGCTATTACATATGAAGTTCCTTAGTCCTACTGAAAGTGTCAACTCTTTTTCATAATTCCTATAAACAGATGGGGTCTTTCCCTCGGAAACACCATAATGTCTGGCTTATATTGTTTTTTTGACACTTACTTTAATTCAACTCAACAAATACTGGGTGCCTACTATGCAGGCAGGGGAATAAATACTGGAGATATTGGTCTCTCTGTATGAAACTCACACTCAATGGGGGGAAATCAGGAAGCCAAATTAATACAGTAAACATAAAATTGGATAAATTGTATGATACATTAAAACAGCGGTTCTCAACTTGTGGGTCGCGACCCCTTTGGGGGTCGAACAACCCTTTCACAGAGGTCACCTACATACGTCCTGCATATCAGATATTTACATTACAATTCATAACAGTAGCAAAGTTACAGTTATGAAGTGGCAATGAAAATAATTTTATGGGTGGGGGTCCCCACAACATGAGGAACTGTATTAAAGGGCTGTGGCATTAGGAAGGTTGAGAACCACTGCTTTAGAAGATGACATGTGCCATGGGACAAAATAAAGGGATCAGAATGGGGGCATGAGCGAGGAAAACAGAGTGTCAGTTGTCATTTTCTCCCCAGAATCTCACTATTTTATCCAACAATTTCACCACTGGGTATTTACCTAAATCTGGGGTAGATATTTTATAAATATTTTGAGAGCAGAGACCAGACTTCCTGACCAACGGGATAAAAGGATCAAGGGTAGTCTGAGACCTCAAAGTCATCACTGAGATGGCTCTGCTTTAAAATACATTTTTTGTGGGTGGTGCCTGTGGCTCAAGGAGTAGGGTGCCGGCCCCATAAACCAGAGGTGGTGGGTTCAAACCCGGCCCCAATCAAAAATGGAAATAAATAAATTAATTTAATTTAATACACTCATTGTCAAAGGTTTTGTAGAAAATGGCCCAGGATTTGAACTTAGATATATACATTATCAAATTCTTGAATATCTACTTTTATAGATACCTGATGCTGGGCAGTTCCTACCAAAGTCTTACTTCCCTCATCAGTAATGTCATTTAAAAAATGCTTGCATTCCAAGGTTTTCTGTTGGGAGTAAATTTTACAAAATGCCTTGTACATACTAAGCACTTAGTAAATAATAGATACACTTTCCTGCTACTTTTATGATGATAATATTTTTAAATAGTGTAATAACTATTTTCATTTCTGTTGTTTTATGCTTACTATTTAGTTATAATCTTAAGAGAAAGCATCCTCTAATTTTTTTTTCTTCCCAAACAAGGCATCCTAAATACAGAGTTAGTAAGTGGTCTCTCTGTTATTAATCGTGGCCTGTCTGATGTGATACTGTGGATTGAGAGCTTGTTATCACAAGGGGAGACAGGTGCAAGAGAATGAGGGGTCTTTTTACTTATTTCTAAGGGTGATAGAAATTGTACGTATTTACCTCTGTTAGTTATTCAAGAATTTTCTAACTCTAGGGGTGGAACACATGGCCAGAACATTGCAAGTTGGATTTTTACTATTATCCCTTTTTAAAAAAACTTTTGTTCACCATGACTCCTTCCTCACTGAATTTGCTCCAGTTGCCAATTCTTTCCTTTTACTCCATGTAATTTTGTTTTGTTTCCAAAATATATCAACTTTGATGTAAGAAATGCTGAGAAGGGTTCCTGTTTTTAAAGGCTCCTTTTTAAAATTGCTGAAGTCATTTTGAAATTTGTTTCTCTTCCAAGCTTGTAGCAACCCTCTCCACCTTGGCATCACATGCAAATTTAATGAGCATTCACTCACTTTCATCATCCAGGCCACTGGATCATTGATTCCTATTTCCCTTTGTGCTTTTAGAGCAAGAAGATTTTCTTAAGCTTTCTTTTCCAGTCTTTTCTGTCTACGCACAGTATTTTCCAGCTTCCCATGTACTTTTAAAATAAAAGCATCCTCATTTTCAATCTGCTAACTTCTTTTAAGCAAGTAGTTTTCAATTTTTTTTTCTTCTCATTCCAAAAATAGGTACTAGTTTTAGGAAGGTTCTTATTCTTTTAATATTGGCCTGGGGACTGTTCATACTGAGGATCATTCAACATTTCTTCAAAGACACTCAGTTCTTAAATTCAAATCAGCATAAATTGGTATCTATTCTATTGGTTCAAATCCTTCGTTTCGTTGTAATCTTCTGTAGTCCTGTTAATACAGTCCCTATAAAAAGTTATTTAAAGTGTAATAAAATTACTATTCAGGAAGAATAACAAAACAGAAGTGGGAATAATTAGGATAATTATTAAGGGAGTCATTACAAGAGATGATAGGTTAGTGGAGCACTGAGGCAGTGAAGGGTTCGCTGTTGGCAGAAGTTAATGTTGATGAGAATGGATATCTTTAGGGAGAAGTACACAGAAGAGCCATGTAGGTTTTTATTAAGTTTTACATACAACATCACAAAAACAAGTTCTACACCATACAACTCCAGTTTCTATTTTCTTTTCCAAATTTCCAGATGTATCTAATTCCATCTCTGCAGGAATAGTCTTCCTTCCATGCAATTTTAATTGTGCTACTCATCTGCTTTAAACTCTTCCTTGGTTCCTCTTCATTTGCTAGATACAATATGAACTGCCTGGTATGACAGCAAATGTCTTCTGATTTCTAACCCAGCGTGTCCCCTCTGCCTGTCCACTGCTCAGAACCATGCTGACCTCCTTCAAGTTCAACTTCATCACCACTGCGTCTGTGCCTTTATCCCACTTCCTTCCACTACCATTCCCCTCTGTGAATGTATCTTGTACATATTTCTACCATAACTCCTGAGATTGCAAAGTTGGTAGTTATCTCTTTTTTCTAGTGATCATTTTCTTTTGGAAATTGCCAACTGCCGTCTTCTGATGTATCGTGCAATTTATCCAATTTTACGTTCACTATATTCTTTTGGCATACTGATTTCCCCGCACTGAATGTGAGCTTCACAGGGTGAGGTCTATGTCTAGACCCACTTCAGGAGATCCAAGGAGCCCTTGTTCAAGTGACCTGGGTCTCCCAGCACAGAGGATGAGCTCACGCTGGCCAGGGACATATAGATTGGCTAGTGGCAATGTGTTACCTCATAAGAACAACCCAGAACACCTCCTTGGGGAAAGAGATACAGATTCTGTTGGGAAGGAGGTCATTTTATTCTTTCTCCAAGCTCATTTTAATCATAAAATTGAGAATTCCATTAGTCTAAGCTTATTTAACATCACCTATCTAAAAGTCTAGAAGTTAACTCAAATAGAGACAAACAGCCAAGAAATGGATGAAAGGTAAATTTCTGATATTGTTAAAAAACCCAATTCAACTGTTCCTAAAGTAGACACTGTAGCTCAGACTTGTCAGTTGTTTAGTCGTCAAGATTGGCTGAATTGTATAAGGTGGTTTCGGGTAGATTTCTACACTTAAAATAAAAACACAGCTGGCCAACATATTGTGGCCCTGGTTTATTGATACGTTGTCTCCCCTCCATGTCTTACTGATGGCTGCACCCTCAGCTTTCAGGACACAGAGCCTAGAACGTAAGCAGGGACTTACCTGAAATTGCGATGCATATGCCAGTCACACTTATTGATCAAATATGGTAATGATTGAGGACGTTGGCTCTGAAATCTGATATTCTGGGAAACATATCCTTATATTAACCATAATTCAATGTGCTTATCTTTTCTTTTTATTTTTTTTTTTTGTTAGGACACATTAACATTTGCTTTAATACTTCTTTGGGGGGGGAAAAACACACTTGTAGTAAATGATCAAGAAACATTTTTACACTTTTATTTGTATCTACCATGCCATGAATTCATAGGGGAAGAGGTTCCAGTAGCTCAGGGAGGCACCTTGCCATAGAATGTGACAAAGTGTTGACTGACTTTTGAATTAATGGGAAATAGGTTCCAGCACCTTGTATCACTGTTACATGGGGACTATTGGTTATCCTGTGTGCTATGCTGTACACCTATTATGCCATGAGCTCATGGGGAATAAATAGGTTCTTGCACCTAAAAACATGGGTCCACTGGTATTCCTGTGTGCTATGTTATATCCTCATTATGCCATGAATTCATAGGGAATGGATTCCAGGAGCTCAGGCTCCTTTCCGTTAGTTCTCACAAAGTGGGCTTCTCTGGGTGGCGTAGGCTGGCGCTTCATTTGAACCCAGGTACCTTCCCTTTGGCTTCCTTCTTTTTCTGATCATTTTCCTTCACATGTTTCAGGAAGCTATCTCGGCTCTTAGAGTGCTGAATATGCTCAATACGAACATTAATCCTCTTCGTGAGGATCTTGCCCTTAACTTGTTTGTTTACAACAATGCCAATAGCATGCTGGGTAACACTATAGACTCTTCCAGTTTTGCCATGGTAACATCTGTGTGGCATGCCTTTTTGAACAGTACCCATTCCCTTGATGTCTACAATATCACCTTTCTTGTAGATTCACATATATGTGGCCAAAGGAACAACTCCATGTTTTCTAAGAGGCCTAGAGAACATGTATAGGTGCCTCTCCTCTTTCCCTTTGTGTTTGTCATTTTGGTGAATTACTGGAAGATGGCGTCTCCGGCTGAAAGGGCTGCTTATCTTTTAAAATGAAGATCATGACAATATTAACCCCATAAGGTGATTATAAGAATTAAATTAGATAACAAATGTAGAAATTTTGACACAGTGCCTAGAATTCCGTAAGTGTTAGCAGCCATTGTGTGACTACAAAGTCAGCTGTACTATGTGACTTAAGTCTCAAAGTGATACAGATTGTCACATAAAACCCTACTTGTTTCACTTCTGTGCCATTTATAAAGTAATTAGATATTGCTTATTACCCACAAACTAGTTTTATTTTAAGAAGGACCTGAGGGAAGGAAAATTGGAGAACAAGACTGAAAATAGATCTAAGCCTGATACTGAGATTGTCAAAATGAAGTCTCTGGAATTTCAGCCTCAATGTTCACATATTCCTTTTTCCACATTCACATTGGAAGACTAATTTTTCAGATGCACCAGTAGCCAACAGGGCTACTATTTTTTCCTACTATTTTAGACGTCTGATTTAGTACCATGTGGGTAAATCCCAACAACAAAGGTCCATATGATGGCATGATGAAGGAAACAGAAAATCTACAAGGGTACAGAGGACTTGAACAACTCCATCCACCAACTCACCCTGATTGGCGTGTATAAAACACTCCAGCCAACACTGGCGGAACGCACCTTCTTCTGAAGTCCACACTGTACATTTACCAACAGATCCAATTTACGGGCCATAAAATAAGCCCTAATCAAATGGTCTATGAACCAAGTGTATGGTGCCCCATGATCATATTGATGTACACAGCTATGATTTAATAAATAAAATAAAATACAAACTGAGAAGATTCAAATCATACACAGTATATTCTTTCACTGCAATAAATGAGTAACATAATATAAGAAATGAGTAACATAATATTTTCTGTAAAATCTTCAAATATGTGGAAGTTAAATTAAAACTCTGAATAACACAATGGGCAATTAACAAATGCAGTGGGAAATTAGAAAGTATCTTTGAATGAAAATAAAACCTAAACATGTCAAAATTGAGAGGATTCTTTAGGAGATACACTTATAAGGAAATTTATAGAATAAATGTCTGAAATAGAATAGTAGAAAAGCCTTAAGTTAATGACATCAGACTCTATTTTAAGCAAGTGAAGAAAAGAGAAACTCAAGTTAAACTCAAAATAGATAAAAGAAGGAAATAACAATGATTAGAGAAAAAAACTATGAAATAGAAAATGAGAAAACATAAATAATATCAAAAGATACTTTTAAGCTCAAAAAATGTATAAACTTTTCACTAGACAAATCAGAAAAAAGAGATAGTTCACAAATTACCTATATCTGGAATGAAAGGGGCTACATCATTAAAGGTGCTTAGGTTGGGGGGAAGGAGACAAGATGGCTGACTGAAGCCAGCTTTCCACAGAGGCTCCCATCCAGAAGGAGAGTTAAAGGACAAAAATTCAGCAAGTAACCTGGTGGATTTGAGCTGCAATAAGAGAGAAGTTTGAAGAACGCACGTCAACCCCGCTGAGGTGAGCTGCGACGACAAGGATACAAACCAAATCCATCACGAAGCAGACAGGAGTCGCCTCCCCCACAAGAACGGCTCAGAGTGCCCCACAAACAATCGGACAGAGTTCAAAGGTCCTCCCACTACACTCCAAGGGAGAGACCCTCTAAAAACTGGACCTACCTCCCCTACTAGGGTGCCACGGCATCCTCCTGCCAGACATAAAACTGTATAAACTGTATATAGTCTCTACCTGGAATTCTGAGCTCCCAGCACTCCCCTTTACTCACACTGAGGTCTGGAGGCCAGTCCCGGTTGGCGAGGGGGGATTGCACTGGAGTGGCGGTTCCCTGAGTCACAGTGCGACAGCCATCTTTTGGTGACAATACGCCAGGCATGAAACTGTGTGGAGCTGTGTGTGTTCTCTGCCCACAGCCCCAGGCTCCCAGCACTCCCTTTACTCCCCTCTGCTCTCGCTCTGGGGTCTGGAGGCCTGTCCTCCAGGGGTCCAGACTCTTGGGCAATTGCTCGAGTGGTGTAGACAGTGCAGGGCTGCAGCTGGTCAGTGCAGACTCTGGGGTATGGGAGCTGAGAGAGGACAGTTGGCCAGAGGGGAGCTACACCAGAGCAGCAGTTGCCTGAGCCATGAAGCAGCAGCCCTCTTTTGTAGCAATACGGCTTACTACCGAATATTGTGAAGCCACACCCCTGTCTCCGGGGGAAACCAGAGACTCTGAATATAGGATTTGCCTGAGGCTACTCTAACTTGCAAACCAGGGAAACTCCCAGGGCGGGGCTGACACAGAGGTCTGCTTTACTAAACCTAAGACGCACCTGGCCCTCAGGGGATCATCAGCCTATAGACAATACAAGAGCAAAGACAAGCTGATTTGGAACTCAATTCAGCTTCTCTTCTTCAGGGGAACCGCAGAGTTGTTCTGTTCTATTCTGTCAGTAACATTAATCAGGGGCGACACTGGACCTGAGTGAAAACCCCCCAACCTTCATCAAGCACCCGAGGTTGTAAGGCCTCACCTCCTCCTGCTAGACAGAGGCAGAGCGCAGCAGCCTGGCAGACTTCCTTGTGATTCAGGCAGGTGCAAACTCCTAGAGTACCGATTCACTACAGGCAACTGGGTCAGCCAACTGCAGAGCTATCAGTGACTGGGTGTGACAGCGGTGCAAGGTGGGGAAGGAGGCAGCAACCTTCCCAGACTGATCTATTGGCTGGGTGGCTCCTCCTGACTCCAAGCAGCACTGGAGCAAGCCACACCAGAGTAGTCACCAGACCCCTGTGATCCAGTTCCCAGAGACTTTGTAAATGCTCTCACCCGAGACAGGTGAAAACTGAGACAATTGATTTGGACTTTTTGAACTGAACCAATCGCCTGAGGACAAATCAGGTGGTACCCTGGGTACACGGTGGTAGGAAGGTTTGATTTTTCTTTTCCAATTGTTTGCCGATGGGGGGTGGGGTGACTTAATTGCTAATATTTCTCCACAGCTGAGACTTCAATCCAGAGTATCTGTTTCACTAGGGTGGAACAGAAACCAGCTGAAAACAAGACAGAACCACTTACCCCACCACACCAGACAGGGCCCCAGTTTCTCAGGCCACAACACTGTACAGGCCCTCGACAAAGCCCCAGCGGAAAAAATCAGAGGGAGTAAAACAACCATGGGAAGGAATTAGCGTAAAAACCTCTGGTAACATGAATAACCCGAATAGATCAACCACCCCAAGGAAAGATATGGCATATGCAATTGAAGATCCAATTCATAAACAAGTGGCTGTGATGTCAGAAATCGAATTTAGAATTTGGATTGCAGACAAGATTAACAAAGTGGAATTAGGAATTCAAGGAGAAATTCAAAAGTTGTCTCAAGAATTTAACAAATTTAGGGTGGCGTCTGTGGCTCAAGGAGTAGGGCACTGGTCCCATATACCAGAGGTGGCGGGTTCAAACACAGCCCCGGCCAAGAACCCAAAAAAAAAAAAAAAATTACCGAATTTAAAAACAAAACCACCAAAGACTTAGACACACTGAAGCAAGAATTTGCAGCCCTCAAAGATATGAAAAATACAGAATCCCTCACAACAGAATGGAGCAAGCAGAAGAAATGATTTCTGACATTGAAGATAAAGCCTTTGAACGCTACCAAACTCTCAAAGAGGAAGAGAAATGGAGAGCAAAAACGGATCATTCACTCAGAGCTCTGGGATAATTCGAAGAAGGGCAATATCCAAATAATTGGAGTTCCAGAAACAGATGAAGTGGCCTCGCTGGGCACAGAGGCCCTTCTGCATGAAATTATGAAAGAGAATTTTCCAGACATGCCTAGAGATTCTGAAATTCAGATAGCGGACAGCTTTAGAACCCCAGCACAACTCAACCTCAATAAGACATCCCCCAGGCATATCATAATTAACTTCACTAAAGTTAATATGAAGGAGAAAATACTCAAAGCTGCCAGGAGAAAGAAAACCATTACCTTCAAAGGGAAGAATATAAGAATGACTGCAGATCTCTCTGCTGAAACTTTTCAAGCCAGAAGAGGGTGGTCATCGACTTTTAATCTCCTAAAGCAAAATAACTTTCAACCCCGGATCTTGTATCCAGCTAAACTGAGCTTCATTTATGATGGAGAAATTAAATACTTTAATGACATTCATATGTTGAAGAAATTTGCCATAACCAAACCAGCTCTTCAGGATATTCTCAGACCTATCCTCCATAATGACTAACCCAATCCTATACCACAAAAGTAAACTCACTCAGAAACTTCACATTAAACTCCAATTTCCACACTGGTGAAAGGATTAAAAATGCCCACTGGACTTTTGAAAAACTCAATACACAAAACGTCACCATACTTATCAATATTCTCCATTAATGTGAATGGCTTAAACTGTCCTCTAAAGAGGCACAGGTTAGCTGACTGGATACAAAAACTCAGGTCAGATATCTGCTGCATACAAGAGTCACATCTTAACTTAAAAGACAGATACAGACTCAGGGTGAAAGGGTGGTCATCCATATTTCAGGCAAATGGTAATCAGAAAAAAACAGGTGTTGCAATTTTATTTACAGATACAATAGGCTTGAAACCAACAAAAGGAAGGAAGGACAAGAATGGTCACTTCATATTTGTTAAGGGTAATACTCAATATGATGAAGTCTCAATTATTAATGTCTATGCACCCAACCAGAATGCACCTCAATTTATAAGAGAAACTCTAACAGACATGAGCAACTTGATTTCCTCCAGCTCCATAATAGTCAGAGATTTCAACACTCCTTTGGCAGTACTGGATCGATCCTCCAACAAGAAGCTGAGCAATGAAATCTTAGATTTAAACCTAACCATCCAACATTTGGATTTAGCAGACATCTATAGAACATTTCATCCCAACAAAACTGAATACACATACTTCTCATCAGCCCATGGAACTTACTCCAAAATTGATCACATCTTAGGTCACAAGTCTAACCTCAGTAAATTTAAAGGAATAGAAATTATTCCATGCATCTTCTCAGACCACCATGGAATAAAACTTGAGCTGAGTAACAACAGGAATCTGCATACTCATACAAAAACATGGAAGTTAAATAACCTTATGCTGAATGATACTGGGTCAGAGATGAGATTAAGAAAGAAATCGCCAACTTTTTGGAACAAAACAACAATGAAGACATGAACTATTAGAACCTCTGGGACACCGCACAGGCAGTTCTAAGAGGGAAATTTATAGCACTGCAAGCATTCCTCAAGAGAACAGAAAGAGAGGAAGTTAACAACTTAATGGGACATCTCAAGTAACTGGAAAAGAAAGAACATTCCAACCCCAAACCCAGTAGAAGAAAAGAAATAACCAAAATTAGAGCAGAATTAAATGAAATTGAAAGCAAAACAATAATACAACAGGTCAGTAAATCAAAAAACTGGTTTTTCGAAAAGGTCAATAAAATAGATAAACCTTTGGCCAACCTAATCAGGAAAAAAAGAGTAAAATCTCTACTCTCATCAATCAGAAACAACAAAGACGAAATAACAACAGACTCCTCAGAAATCAAAAAAATCCTTCATGAATATTACAAGAAACTATATTCTCAGAAATATGAAAATCTGAAAGAAATTGACCGATACTTGGAAGCACATCACCTTCCCAGACTTAGCCAGAATCAAGTGGAAATGTTGAACAGGCCCATATCAAGTTCGGAAATAGCATCAACCATAAAAAACCTCCCTAAAAAGAAAAGCCCGGGACCAGATGGTTTCACATCAGAATTCTACCAAACTTTTAAACAGGAATTAGTACCTATATTACTTAACCTGTTCCAAAAGGTAGAAAAAGAAGGAAGACTACCTAACACGTTCTATGAAGCAAACATCACCCTGATCCCCAAACCAGGAAAAGACCCAACAAGAATAGAAAATTATAGACCAATATCACTAATGAATATAGATGCAAAAATATTCAACAAGATCCTAACAAACAGAATCCAGCAACACATCAAGCAAATTATACATCATGACCAAGTCGGTTTTATCCCAGGGTCTCAAGACTGGTTCAATATATGTAAATCTATAAAGGTAATCCCGCACATAAACAAATTAAAAAACAAAGACCATATGATTCTCTCAATTGATGCAGAAAAAGCTTTTGATAATATCCAGCATCCCTTCATGATCAGAACACTCAAGAAAATTGGTGTAGAAGGGACATTTCTTAAACTGATAGAGACCATCTACAGCAAACCTACAGCCAATGTCATATTGAATGGAGTTAAATTGGAATCATTTCCACTCAGATCAGGAACCAGAAAAGGCTGCCCAAAGTCTCCAATGCTTTTTAACATTGTAATGGAAGTTTTAGCCACCGCAATTAGGGAAGAAAAGGCAATCAAGGGTATCCATATAGGGTCAGAAGAGATCAAACTTTCGTTCTTCGCAGATGATATGATTGTATATCTGGAAAACACTAGGGACTCTAATACAAAACTCTTAGAAGTGATCAAGGAATACAGCAATGTCTCAGGCTACAAAATCAACATTCATAAATCGGTAGCCTTTATATATACCAACAATAGTCAAGTTGAAAAAAAACAGTTAAAGACTCTATCCCATTCACAGTAGTGCCAAAGAAGATGAAATATTTGGGAATTTATCTAACAAAGGATGTGAAAGATCTCTATAAAGAGAACTATGAAACTCTAAGAAAAGAAATAGCTGAAAATATTAACAAATGGAAAAACATACCATGCTCATGGCTGGGAAGTATCGACATTGTTAAAATGTCCATGCTACCCAAAGCAATATATAATTTCAATGCAATCCCTATTAAAGCTCCACTGTTATACTTTAAAGATCTTGAAAAAACAATACTTCGTTTTATATGGAATCAGAAAAAAACCTCGAATAACCAAGACATTACTCAGAAATAAAAACAAAGCAGGAGGAATTACGCTACCAGACCTCAGACTATACTATAAATCAATAGTGATCAAAACAGCATGGTATTGGCACAAAAGCAGAGAAGTAGATGTCTGGAACAGAATAGAGAACCAAGAGATGAACCCAGCTACTTACCGTTATTTAATCTTTGACAAGCCAATTAAAAACATTCAGTGGGGAAAAGATTCCCTATTTAACAAATGGTGCTGGGTGAACTGGCTGGCAACCTGTAGAAGACTGAAACTGGACCTACACCTTTCACCATTAAGAAAGATAGACTCTCACTGGATCAAAGATTTAAACTTAAGACATGAAACTATAAGATACTGGAGGAGAGTGCAGGAAAACCCTTGAAGAAATCGGTCTGGGTGAGTATTTTATGAGGAGGAGCCCCCGGGCAATTGAAGCAGCTTCAAAAATACACTACTGGGACTTGATCAAACTAAAAAGCTTCTGCACAGCCAAGAACACAGTAAGTAAAGCAAGCAGGCAGCCCTCAGAATGGGAGAAGATATTTGCAGGTTATGTCTCCGACAAAGGTTTAATAACCAGAATCCACAGAGAACTCTAACGCTTTAGCAAGAATAGAACAAAGGATCCCATCACAGGCTGGGCAAGGGATTTGAAGAGAAACTTCTCTGAAGAAGACAGGCGTGAGGCCTTCAGACATATGAAAAAATGCTTATCATCTTTAATCATCAGAGAAATGCAAATCAAAACTACTTTGAGATACCATCTAACTCCAGTGAGACTAGCCTATATCACAAAATCCCAAGACCAGAGATGTTGGCGTGGATGTGGAGAAAAGGGAACACTTTTGCACTGCTGGTGGGAATGCAAATTAATACATTCCTTTTGGAAAGAGATATGGAAAACCCTTAGAGATCTAAAAATAGATCTGCCATTCAATCCTGTAATCCCTCTACTGGGCATATACCCAGAAGACCAAAAAGCACATCATAACAAAGATATTTGTACCAGAATGTTTATTGCAGCCCAATTCATAATTGCTAAGTTATGGAAGAAGCCCAAGTGCCCATCGATCCACGAATGGATTAATAAATTGTGGTATATGTACACCATGGAATATTATGCAGCCTTAGAGAAATATGGAGACTTTACCTCTTTCATGTTTACATGGATGGAGCTGGAACTATTCTTGTTAGTAAAGTATCTTAAGAATGGAAGAAAAAGTACCCAATGTACTCATCCCTACCATGAAACTAATTTAGGGTTTTCACATGAAAGCTATAACCCAGTTACAACCTAAGAATAGGCGGAAGGGGGAAAGGGAGGGGAGGTAGGTGGGAGGTAGGTAGAGGGAAGGGGATTGGTGGGATTACACCAGCAGTGCATCTTACAAGGGTATATGTGAAACTTGATAAATGGTCTGTGAAGCTAGTGAATGATGCCCCATGATTATATCAATGTACACAGCTATGATTTAATAAAAAAAAAAAGGTGCTAAGGTTATTAAAGGGATAACAAGGGAGTATATCACATACAATATTATAGAAATAAATTAAACATCTTTGATGAAAGAGACTGTCTTTGAAAAGGAAATAACTACCAAATCCCATTCAAGAACCTGAATAACCCACTATATATTAATGCAATATAATTATTAGTTGCAAACATTCTCAAAAAGGAAATTCTAGCTCTATATTGCTGCTGTACTGATCAATCTAAAAGCCATTTAAAAACAAATAACACAACTTGTACACAAATTCTCCTAGAGAGTTGAAAAAGAGATAAAACTTTACATCCTATGAGGTTAGCATTATACTGATAACAAAGCTAAAGGTATCACAAGAAATAAAACTATACACCAGCATCCATCAACACAGATACAAAAATTTCTAAACATGTTTTTGGCAAATTGAATCCAACAATGTATACAAAGAGTAATACATATGACAAAATGCTATTTGATGCAGCAATGCAAGGAACTTTCAAATATCAATCAATAAAATTCACCAAAAAAAAAAAATCTATCTTTATAGTTAATTGGAGTGAATATAGTTAATGGCTGGAGTGAATCAACAGCCATTTCTGATTAAATCTTTCAGTGGTGTTGGAATAGCACACAGCATCTCCAACCTGATAAAATGTATTTAAAAAATTTAGAGAAATTGGGCAGTGCCTGTGACTCAGTGAGTAGGGCGCTGGCCCCATATAATGAAGGTGGCGGGTTCGAACCCAGCCCTGGCCAAAATGTAACAAAAAATAGCCAGATGTTGTGGCAGGCACCAGTGGTCCCAACTACTTGGGAGACTGAGGCAAGAGAATTGCTTAAGCTCAAGAGCTGGAGGTTGCTGTGAGCTGTTACGCCACAGCACTCTACTGAGGGCAACAAAGTGAGACTCTGTCTATTAAAAAAAAAAAAAATTAGAGAAATCATAAGTAATGGTTACAGATTGGATGTATTGCTTCTAAAATTAGAAACAAGACAATGATATCTGCTGTTACCATTTCTACTTAACATTATAGAAAATGTACAAAAATAATTATATTTTACATAAAGCAACATAATATTAGAAAGGGAAATCTGAAAATAATACTATTTACAATAGCCTAAAAAATGTAAAATACTTAGAGATATATCTGAAAAAAAAAGACATGAAAGATTTAGTCACTAATTCATGGATCAATCATTAATGCTAAGATGTCAAGTGTCCAAAATTGTTTTAGAAATACAATGCAATCCCTAAAAGTCCAGAAAAACTTTCATAGAAATGTACATATTCATTCTTAAATTCATATAGAAAAGACTAAGAATAACACAATAACTTAACAAAAATAAAAGACCAAAGTTGGGGTGCCTATGTGACCTCACTTCACACCTTATTATAAAACTACAGTAATCAAGACTGGGTGGCATTGGACTCAAGCTAGACAAATATACGGACAATAGAATAAAAAGATCAAAAATAGATCCACACATATATAGTTCATTGATTTTCAACAAATGTGCAAATGTATTGCAGTGGAGAAAAGATAGACTTCAAGAAATTGCTTTTGAATGATCATATGGAAGGAAAGAATGAAGGAAGGAAGTGGGGGAGGGAAAGAAAAAGTTGACCCAAACCTCATACTAATACAAAAAAATCTCAAAATTGATAATAGATTTAAATATAATTCTAAAACTATGAAACTTCTAAAATAGTAACAGAAGGAAAACCTTCACTGCCTTAAGATATGAAAGCACTAACAGTGCTATCAATTAAAGAAAAACATGATAAAATGAGTGTCATAAAAATTAAAGTCTTTGCTTTTAAAAAGGCATTGTTATGAAAATAAAAGACAAGCCATGGACTGGGAACGGTTGTTTTCAAATCATATATCTGATAAAGGGCCTGTTTTCGGAATATAAGAAAACGAAACTCAATAAAAAGAAAATGAACAACATACTTTTAATACATGTCAAAGGATTTAAACTGACCCTTCACCAAGAAAGACAAATTAGAGGAAATATACAAATAAAAAACCTGTCAATTCCATTAGTCCTTAGAGAAATTCAATTTACAGCCACAATGAGATACCATTCTAATGTCTATATTAAAAGATTTGACTGTACCTATATGATAGAGGTGAAGTTATGGAGAAACTAGAACTCTAATACATTATTTTGGTGGGAATGACAATGGTACAATGTCCAGTGGTAAAATGACCTTAGAAAGCAGTTCACCTGGGTCTTAAAATATTAGACATACTTATGATATTGTCTGGACATTCCACTCCTGGATGTTACCTACAGAGGTAAAAGCAAATACACATACAATCGTTTGTACATGAACGTTCATGGCACTCATTTGCTATAGCCAAAAGCTGGAAAGAACCCAAATTTCTAGGCAAACAAATTCTTTATACCCCTATATTCTACAACATGCATGTGTCTTGAACAAAATTTGTATTTCCTGATTTATTTCTAAAGTTAAACTGATGCTTACAAATAATCTTTTAGAATTAGGGGTGGGGGAGAATAACTATAGACATGTCTCTAGACTCATTGAAAGCCATCTTAATCTTGTGCATTATATATATATAATATATATATAATATTGTGCATTATATATAAAGAATCAATACAATTAAATAAACTATGTACATTCAACAAAACCTTGTCAAAAATTCTCATATAAAAAATTTATCTTTAAAAACGCTATGGTTCTACAGTTCTACGTATTATTCTAAAACATTAAAAAACATACCTTATGAGTCAATATAATGATCAGTAACTTGAAAAGACGTTTCTATTAACATAATGTGTATCTTTATGTATTATAGTATATGTACAGAACTACTGGCCATTGAGACAGTCATTACCTGAGTCAGAAACCAAATATCCAAATTACCATACCAAGGACTTCTGATAAGTCATTGTTTGATCTTTAGTTACCAAATGCAAAATCCTTGTTAAAAAATGAGTGGTATTTTTTAAAACTTAAAACATTATTAAGTCAACAAAAAATACATAGAAATTTCAACAAATGCAATTCAATCTACACTATAGAATTGGGTATACTTTACCCTATTTTACCTATAAAGTGGCTGGTAAGTATTAAGCACTACGATGAACATTGTAGTGTTAAAACTAGAATAACTAAGGATAGAGAAATAAGGAAAAAATCTTAATGCAAGTAACAACAGAAAAAAAAAGTCCATGTTTTACCTTGTTTTTACCTCTAGTCATTGGTCTGGAATTCTTTTTCGCCATTCAAAATCTTATATTTAAAATTTCATTTATTATGCTTATTATCAAGAAATATCCTTAATTTCCAAAATCTCCCTTCAATAATATTTATAAAATGCATATGTCATGTCACTGCCTATGCCATTTACATGAGCCAATCATAATAAATAAGTATCGAAGGGGCATGGGTAAAAAATAATTTGACACTATATAGGTCAGCTCCCTCATTAATAATAATACACTTGACATTTACATAACACCATTTGTACAGCATTTCATATCAAGTCTCCAAACATTTATTCATTAATACTTCCAATATTTCTACGCATTATTTGGCAAACACCCATCTCCATTTTACAGCCTTATAAAGCAAAGCCCTAGCTCATAAAATGACAAGAACCTAGTGACTCATGTTTTCTAACTCACAGTCCATTTGTATTTACCAGGAGGAAGAAAAGAATAGAACACATGTAGCAAAATCATTTAACAGATAGCAGTGTTAGTGCTTTGCTTATCTTAAGGCAATGAAGGTTTTCCTCCTGTTACTGCTTTTAGAAGTTTCATAGTTTTAGAATTATATTTAGATCTATTATAAATTTTGAGTAGAGGGCACTTGGGTCTTATCTGCTCCCACCTTTTTATACGCGATCCAGTCAAACACCCTGTCGATATCTGTTGCCTGCAGCACTTCCTGCGACACTGGGTGGGAACTGGCCAGACCGTCCAGCAGCATCACCTCGTGCAGAACGTCCGTCAGAAACCTCTGCTTTTCCTGCAACACAGGAGGTGGGGCAATGTCACAGGTGACTTAGGAGGAAGACAGAATTCACATGAGAACATACACAGATGAGCGTCACCAAACTGATGATTTCAAATGGTTTCCACTTCCAGGGCATGGATCAACTCTAAAGAGAACCCAGTCAACAAAATGCCCCTTACATCACTCTAAAATGAAGGTAGTTAATTTGAACAAAACAGAAAACAAAATCAATGAACTGCAATGGCCCCTAGCTGGGTAAGAAACGGTCGACTTTGTGCTTTAACCGTGGTTAAAGCAAGTTTGGACAGTGAGCACACAGTGAAACTTTAAAAAATCAGGGTTACTTTTCACATTCTATAGTGTTAAGAGTATAATTCCAGTCCCAAATTTCCCTTTTTAGGTAAATTTAACATGAGAATACTAACCCTATGCTATTCATGTCATTTATTTCTAGTGTCATCTAAAAAGCTTATTATCTCTCTCTCTGTCCCTCCCGCCTTCTCCAGCCTTCACACACACACACACACACACGTCCACGACACACACATATTTATTTTCTAAAATAATATCAGGAGATCATAACAAACAATAAAAGGCACCATTCATTTCAAGTTGGATCATTTGTAAATTCAGAATATTAAACATAAGTAGAAATTGATAGGTCTAAATAATCTGTTACCATAAAGCAGTGAAGACAAAAAATTTTAAGACTTCTAGTCTCTGAATATTGAGACATCAGATATTTGCTCTAATCAAAGCTGATTTGTTATATTAGAAATAAACTGTAAATAAAAGGTACTTTTCTGTTGTTTATAAGAGAGTCTGCTTTAAAGAAACACCTTGGGTTTTGTTAACAGAAATTCTGGCAGCTAATATTCCTCCTGGCCTCCTGCCTTCCTTGAAGAAAGAGGGAAAGAAAAAAGAAGTTGCAAGAGATAACAAGGGCTAAATAGCGGCTAGATAGTTAGGACCTGAGGAGTATCATTACAGAGATTAAAGACCGATGCTTAAATTGCTCTAGCTAATCCTGAGCTCACTCCTGGAGCCTTCTTGTTTTGAGCCAGCAGATAAATAGCAGGTTATTTCTGAGTGAGTTGTAATTTCAAGCTGAGAGTACACCAATCCTGGGTTTAAGGAAATGGGGAACAAATATACTAAGAAAAGCATAGGTAACGAGGCATATGTGCATGTGTTGATTCAAATGTGGCTTTACAAAAACATTATTGTTCATCCTCATTTGCTTATAAATTTAGTATGTTTCTTTAATTAGCCATCCAACTACACAATGTAACTTTTATTTTCTAATAGTTTTTTTTTCATAGTCTACAGTCCGTGTGTCTAATTTCTTCAGCCCTCTTTGTTCTAAGAGTTTGGCGGCAATGGTCTTTGCTCTCTCAGAGGGTTACCTCACAATGACCGTATCCCAGAGGGTTACTCTAAACCCTACATGACCACAATGAGAAGCTCAAATTTAGAATGAACTATGTGACAAACACAATATACCCTAATACTATATGTACTTCTTCTCAAATTAATTTCCTAATTCTAGATGAAGTAGAGACAGCAGAATTGGAATTTATGATTTAAAATTTTAAGATCAAGAAGATTTATATTTACATTGCTCACTTTAAGTACACTAAAAACCAGCGATAATATCTCAAACACGTAGCCTAACCCTAGAGAATAAGAACAAACCATGTACCAATTCCAAAATAAGAATGGTAATATTACTTTTAAGCAGATACCCAATCTTATTATTCGTTCAATTTTAAAATATGGATTAAAATTACCCAATATTAGATTAATGGGAGAAATTTTGAAATGTATACTTATACTTCAACTTAGCCAATGAATACTTTATTTATAAGAAATACCAATTAAAGATAGGATTTCATTCTCAAGATAAAATAATATTCAGCACTTTAAATAGTGATTGCTTACTTTATCCTAAGTCACTTAAATACCTTATCAAAAATCATAGTGTAAAAGGAACTTAAAACAATGCTTTATTTAAATGTTATTTTTTAACAGTTAGCAATAATAAATACATATTGATCAATGTTAAAATTCACTACATATATCTTGGTCTGCAGGAGATGTGATTTTTCAAAATGATATAAAGCAAAGGGCTATTTGATTTTAAAAATAAAATCAAAAGTAACTTTAATGACAATTAAGGTTATGGGGGGGAAGCAGAAAGAGGGACGGAGGGAGAGGGGTGGGGCTTTGGTGTGTGTCACACTTTATGGGGGCAAGACATGATTGCAAGAGGGACTTTACCTAACAATTGCAATCAGTGTAACCTGGCTTATTGTACCCTCAATGAATCCCCAACAATAAAAAAAAAAAAAGTAACCTTCAAAGAAGAAACTTCCTTATAAAATAAATATAAATTATATATGATATATTGTTTCATGCTTCTGGAGGGAAACAAAAAATAGACCTTTGCCTACTCAGTAAAATTTAAGCAGTGTTTAAATTTAGTAATGTCAAGTCATTAGCAGAAAATTCATCTTCCACTTTGTAGAAGAGAATAATATTGTGTAATTGAGAAACAAAAGGCTTATGTACATAAATCAGTTAAGAAAGAAAGACAGACAGGATGAAAAGCCTGGCAGGAGGACACTCACCAAACTTAGAAGAGGAAATACCTCAAACTGAGGAGTTAAAAATGAAAATTCTAACCAGAGGCAAACACGATTTAACAGAACTACAAAGAGTTTCCAGCAGAGAAGGTGCTAAGTTTTTATAAAGACCTGTGACACTAAAAAATGATCTCAGCTCCTCAGCCCTGTCTGTGGCCCTCCTCCGCATCAAAATCAACAGCAACAGCAACAGGGAAACTTACTAAGTATTGGTTAATTACCTACTCTTTACCTGAAACCATGAGAGTTTAAAAAGGAAGTGAAAGAAATTCTAGCTTTAATGTGAGATAAGATAAAAGAGTTTGCCACAGTGAATGAAATAACAGTTTTCTCTTACAGACTAGAAGTGGTGCAGAGATTTTGAGAAAAACATTACTGTAAAATAGAATTACTTATGGAAAGTTTCATAAAAGAAGTACAATTTGATCTGATCCTTGAAGGAACATTGGAGTCTGGTGTGTGTCTATGTGTGCATATGTGTGTGTGCACAGGTGTGTGCACCCACATGCACACAAAGGAGTAACATATTTGTGGTGAATATCTAACACGTAGTTATCATTTTGCAATGCATTTTAAGGTCACCTTATTAGGCAATCTGCCACTTCAGAAAAGCAGCATAATAAAGCAAAATGGGAAACTTCAAAAATCTGTTTAAAAGAAGTCCAGTGTTAACAGTAACCATAAGTTCTACCACCTTAGATACGTACCTACTACTGCTGTTGAATATGTGCCTACATTTAAATAGTTCCAATAATATTAAACATAGCCTTTTCCTTTCAATCATTGCCAAACATGCTTTGTGTGTGCGTTTTTGGAGGACCACGCAAAGGCATTTCAGAAAAGAAAAGTGTGAGTAAAAGCAGAATTGAGAAAGCACACTGTGGGGAAGGAGACGCTCCCACTTGTTTATTTATTTATTCATTCACTTAACAAACACGTATAAAAGTCCTACTCTAAGCCGGATACTGTGCTGCATGTGGGGAGAGAACAGATGAGCAAAACCGACTCCCTAACCTTAAACATCTTGAGAGTCAAAGTGAAAATACGAGAGAGAGACAGATAAACAGTAAACTGTATTATAATATGATGGATGCTACAAAACGCAGAGGATAAAGTGATTAATTAGTTCAGGAAAGGCTTCACGGAGAAGGTGACATTAAACAAGGCTGTTGAAGGATGAGGCTTTACTCAGATGAATGGGGGAAACAGCTTCAATAGGGCAAATCCAGGCAACAGGAACATGGGGTGGAGGCGGAGGAAAGCCACTTTCTTCGAATCCTCAATTATCATGTTGAAGAGTTTGGTCTTAATAAATAGTCAGGAGCAGGCATGATGACATAATAAAAATAGTTACTTAGGAAAATTATCTGCGGTATACAGGATGGCTTGATGTATGTAGAGACAGCATACAGGAAGTGGGGAGTGGTGATGAGGTATTAGAACAAGGTGTTGCTGAAGGACTGTGGTGCCTGGGAGATGTTTTGGATGAAAAAGTCAACCAACATTTAGGTTTTGATGCCATAGTCTGCTTTGTGGATGATGAAGACGAAACACTCAGAGATAACTGCATGACCTTTAGACCTGATGAAAATTTTTTTTTTAAATGAGAGAGACTCTCAACAGAATGGGGAAATGGAAAAAAGCTTAGCTTGGAAGAGAATCTGAAAAACCAGTTTTAGACATTTTGCAAAGAAAGTGACAGTGAAAATCTAAAATGAGATGTGCTATAGGCAGCTGAAAGCAAAAGCCTGGGTCTAAGATAAGGGGCAAGTGCTAAAAAGCTCTCGGCAGTGAATGTACGGAAATATAAATGGAGGTTCAGAAAGAATCTATTCTTTAAAAATTATTTCTTACATATCAACATTCCATATAGTGGTATTTGGCAGAACACATGAATAATATTGTTATCACAGCATTAAATATACCTGAGAAATTATATTCCTTGATATCTCGAAAGGGCTTCTGCCTGGAGGTCAAAGTCTGAGGGGTGAAAAGAGAATGTTCCTGTCCTAGCCACAGTCCCTGTGATGGGCAGGAAGGCAGAAAGTAACAGATGCCAGCACACTCCCAGGGGAAGGCTGGCTGATTTTAGTGAAGATCAATTCCAAGCAGATACTTTCACACTATGACCAAAAATAAAAAGAAAAAAAAAATCAGAGAATAATCAAAATCAAAATCAAACCAGCAGCCCAGAGGAAGAGAGCCAAGACTGAAACAGTTCAAGTAGTGGCGAGGTGTCCAGAGGCAGGGGAAAGGCAGGAGAGAATCGGAAGGCAGGTACCGGTAACATCAGAGCAGCCCCCAAGGACACTGATTGTTAGGCGGATGCGCATGGGTCTGAATATCAGTGGCTTTTCTGCTACTCCGAGGAGAAGGGCAGGCACACCGCTGCAAAGTCGGTGACAGAGACCTGGACGGGATGTACCTGCCATTCACCAGCTGTGTGACTTTGACAAGTGACTTAAACTTCTTAGATTTCAGCATCCTCATTTGCAAACAGATGTGGTTCTAAAAATTCAATAAGAGAATTAGTTCTACAAATATTTATTAAGCACCTGCCAGCTCGCAGATGGTGTGCCTGGGTCTGGATCTGGGGAGCAAGAAAGACATGGGTCAGATATGCAGACATGTGATAATAGTAGAACTACAGACAATGATGACAACAAATATTAAAACAGAACTCATCATATGTAAAAATGCAAGTAGGTACAGGATACAGAGTGGCTATACCAAGTAATCTCTGATTTGTTCTCCCTGAGAGAGGGCAGAGTTTAAATTGAATATCTAAGGCTACTTTGTGTTTTCCAGAAGGAATGGCAGAAAATGGGGCATTTTGGACAGAAAGGAATTCATACAGACCTGAAATAGCTTGGCTTGCCTGGGGGACTACAGAGTTCTGTGTGCAAAAAGCGGAAAGCTTAAGGTGGTAAATTAATTGCTAGTGACAAGAACCAAATCATCAAGGATTCTCCATGCCTGGCCATGAAGCAAGGGTTAGGAAGCGCCATCCTCAACAGACCTATATTTGGATAGATAACTAGACTGATGAGCAACTGAAAACCGAGAAATGGGACAGTATTGCACAATCGTTCACTAATAGCAGGCAATAAGGGCTTTATCTTCGTGTTCACAAAATACTGTGTCAATTATTTCTCTAAAATGTAGTGAAATTTTATAATGACTAATGGTGATCAAACAATGAATTTACTTTGGAATCCCAAATGTATAAATACAGTTAAAAAAATATATAGACACAGATATGTACAGAAATAAACATATGCAAATGGATAAAAATATTTCTTATTTTCAGTATTTTAGTTTGTTTATATAAAGCTGCCTTATTCCAATTTTAAATGTTTATAGTAGCTGGATAAAATCTCTTGCATACAGAAAAGGCATTTTTCTAATCTCTGGAGTGAAACCAGTAAGAATGTCTGACTAAAATTATTTGAACAATACAACCTAATGCCACATGTGGCTACCCACTACCTCATATATAGGAAGTAAGTCCGGTGTAGAGGCTGGGGAAACAGCTGATACACTATTCCTGACTCTTAGGCACTGCCATTATGCTATGGAAGACAGATACAGGCCCAGCCCCCCATCAATGCCACTTGACAGGTGCGGTGTTAGCATAAAGTACAGCGGGCAGATGAGTGAAGGAAAGTGGGGCTGTCAGTCCCCAGGACCATGTTGGTTCAACCTTAACTGATGTATCACAAAGAGAACAACCAAGATATGCCTTTACCTTGCTGGAAATTTACACTATAACAAGATAAAGACCCTTAAAAGTCCATAAGTTAAGCAAAACGCCACAAGAATCTGTGTACTGAACTTGTGTGTACCAAGTTAACATTAGGGGTGCAGGTGTACACAGCATTGGACACCTGGAGTTTTGTTTTCCATGCCCTAGATTAAAGTAGAGAAATATGATCAATAATTCAAAAAAGAAAAGTAAATTTATTGGGAAAAAATGCCCATCAGGTTTCATCTATGTGAAATGGCATCCCTACAGCTTTGTAATTATCATCTTTTTTTTTTTTTTTTTTTTTTTTTTTTAGAGACAGAGTCTCACTTTATGGCCCTCGGTAGAGTGCCATGGCATCACACAGCTCACAGCAACCTCCAACTCCTGGGCTTAAGCGATTCTCTTGCCTCAGCCTCCCAAGTAGCTGGGACTACAGGCGCCCACCACAAGCCCAGCTATTTTTTTTTTCTTTGGTTGCAGTTCAGCCGGGGCCGGGTTTGAACCCACCACCCTCGGTATATGGGGCCAGCGCCCTACCAACTGAGCCACAGGTGCCGCCCGTAATTATCATCTTTTGTAAGTGTATAATACAATGGATATTTGTAAAAATTAGAAATTATTTGGACTGCAAGTTTCTGATAACACTTAAAGAAAATTTCACTCTGTTTAAGTTTTATATTCCTACTCGACTTTTTATGAAGTTCTAAAGTGTCCAAAAGTATCTTAAGCTTTACCAGTGGAAAGTTAGCTAGATTCACTAGTGAAAAATCATTATCATCATTCAGTTAACTAGTTAATATTTTATACACAGCTAAATCATACTGATAAATGAAACAAAAGTAAAATCCAGTAAGAATAAATGTTGCTTCCATATAGCAATGAACTTTAAAAAAATACCATTTCAAAATTTCATGTTTAAAGTGCACTTTGCCCCAGACGTTAATAATTTTCTTTTTTTATTTATTTTTTATTTTATTTTTCTTTTTTTTATTAAATTATAGCTGTGTACATTGATATGATCATGGGGCATCATGCACTAGTTTCATAGACCGTTTGACACATTTTTATCACAACGGTTAACATAGCCTTCCTGGCATTTTCTTAATTATTGTGCTAAGACATTAATGTTCCACATTTACTAAGTTTCGCACATACCCTTGTAAGATGCACCACAGGTGTAATCCCACCAATCCCCCTCCCTCTACCTCCTGCCCCCTCCCTCCCCTCCCTTTCCCCCTTCCCCCTATTCTTAGGTTGTAACTGGGTTATAGTTTTCATGTGAAAGCCCTAAGTTAGTTTCATAGTAGGGCTGAGTACATTGGGTACTTTTTCTTCCATTCTTGAGATACTTTACTAAGAAGAATATGTTCCAGCTCCATCCATGTAAACATGGAAGAGGTAAATCTCCATCTTTCTTTAAGGCTGCATAATATTCCATGGTGTACATATACCACAGTTTATTGATCCATTCGTGGATCGATGGGCACTTGGGCTTTTTCCATGACTTAGCAATTATGAATTGGGCTGCAATAAACATTCTGGTACAAATTCTTTGTTATGATGTGATTTTTGGTCTTCTGGGTATATGCCCAGCAGAGGAATTACAGGATTGAATGGCAGATCTAGTTTTAGATCTCTAAGTGTTCTCCATGTATCTTTCCAAAAGGAATGTATTAATTTGCATTCCCACCGGCAGTGCAAAAGTGTTCCCTTTTCTCCACATCCACGCCAACATCTCTGGTCTTGAGATTTGTGATATAGGCTAGTCTCACTGGAGTTAGATGATATCTCAAAGTAGTTTTGATTTGCATTTCTCTGATGATTAAAGATGATAAGCATTTTTTCATATGTCTGAAGGCCTCACGCCTGTCTTCTTCAGAGAAGTTTCTCTTCAAATCCCTTGCCCAGCCTGTGATGGGATCCGTTGTTCTTTTCTTGCTAATGCATTTGAGTTCTCTGTGGATTCTGGTTATTAAACCTTTGTCGGAGATATAACCTGCAAATATCTTTTCCCATTCTGAGGGCTGTTTACTTGCCTTACTTACAGTGTTCTTGGCTGTGCAGAAGCTTTTTAGTTTGATCAAGTCCCAGTAGTGTATTTTTGAAGCAGCTTCAATTGCCCGGGGGCTCCTCCTCATAAAATACTCACCCATACCGATTTCTTCAAGGATTTTCCCTGCACTCTCCTCTAGCATTTTTATAGTTTTATGTCTTAAATTTAATCCAGTGAGATTCTATCTTAGTTAATGGTGAAAGGTGTGGGTCCAATTTCAGTCTTCTGCAGGTTGCCAGCCAGTTCACCCAGCACTATTTAGTAGGGAAAAGATTCCCAGATGTTAATAATTTTCATGAGCATCTGTTAAAGTAGTCCATTTATATTAACGTCAAATTTGTGTAAACACACTTACATAAAGTAAGCATTAAAGAATAATTTTTCTATCATCACTATGAATGCCTACAATGAAACAAGCATGCTACTGAAAAGTTTGCTTCTGCATTTGTCTAGACAACCTTTTACAAAAAGGCAATACATGAATGCAAGACTCCAGGAAGATTCCCATTGATAGAACATTATTCTGCGATTTCTCATAAGTTTTACAAAAATTAATGGAAATAATATGTTCCACATGTTCTTATTTCTTTTAACTAGCTAACACATTTAATGCAATGCCCACCCCAAAATTCCCTAGGATGCCTTAAATCCATGCATCAAGTAAAAGAGTAACTATCATTTTATGCGAATATCTTGGATGATTTTATGCACCTCTCATAATCCCAGATAACCCCTGCACATTGCACTGTAAACTGCTACACTCTCAAACATTGCCAGTCTCTGCAGTGGCTACATCCTCCAGCTGCCTCCTGTTTTCTTTTTAACATCCAAGCTGAATATGTCATGTCTCATATTGTCCAAGATGCGATGCAGCTAAGGAAAAATGCTAAGATGGAACACAAAATGTACTTCATTTTATACAACTAACTTGTCATTCCACAAGCTTACTCAAGAACCTTGAAGATATAGCAATATTGACATGGCAGAAGTTATAATCAGTCACTCAGGTTTTTAATTAATTATGATGAGCCTGGATGGGTTTTACAGAATAATTGTGAATGTGTTTCAAATAACGTCAGTCACCATAATGTCTGGGAACAGGTTGCCTAATTACACAGCTCATTCTGATTTTAGCAGCCCAAAGTATCACTGAGGATAATCTGCATATGCTACGTGCTTCCATGTAACCCTCTGAGAGCACGCATGTCATTAGCTTCCCTGTACTTTGGATGATTTCTGTTTTTAAAAACTATGAATTATTATTGTCTTCTTTTCAAAATAAATTGTATTGTGTAGATTTAAGGTATGCAGCATGGTGTTATGGGGTATGCATAGATAGTAAAAGGGTTATTATTGTGAAGCAAATTAATATATGTGTACCTGTCATCTCACACTGACTGACCCATTTTTTTACTTGTGTGGCAAGAGCAGCTAAAATACACTAATTTTGCATGAATCCCATGTACAGCATAATGTTTTTTTACCTGAAGTCCTCGTGTTGTACATAAGATATCTAAACTAGCCTGTCCTGCCTACCTGCTACTTTGTACCCTCTGACCTACAGCTCCCTATTTCTGCCACTGACATCTCGCCAAACCGCTGCTTCTCTCTCTCTTTTTTTTTTTTTTTTTTTTTGAGTAACAGGTACTTTATCACCTTCACCTTCACCTTCAATCAGCATCTTGGGGCTGGACTAAGGTTGACAGAGCCCTGTGGCCTTATCAGAGCTAAAGAAGCTGAGTCTGGGGTCTGGAGAAGGGTAGGGAAGGGGGACAGAACTGCACCCAGGAGGAATCTCCAAAATGAGGAAGAGGGAGGGGAAGGGTATCCAGAGCAGAGTCCAGGCCCATGGGTCTGGAAAAAGGGAGGGAATCTGGGAGGGGAAGCTGGGTGAGGTAAATCCAACCTCGTGTGATACTATTACATATATATATAATAGTGATATATACATACAATATATAAAATAGTGATTATATATATATATACACATCACTCAGAATAATGAGCTCTAGGCTTATTCATGTTGTAACAAAAGATGAGACCTTGTTTTTATTTAGGCCTAAATAACATTCCATTTATTACGTAAGTCACATGGCTTCCTTATCCATTTCTTTTCCAACGGGCACTTTTATTTTCCAATCTTGCTATCTTGGCTATTATAAAAAATGCTGCAACAAATATGAGAGTGCAGATTATCTTTACAAAGTTTTCAACAATTAATTCATTAAGTAAGCTTTCTCTTTCTCTATTTTCCTCTTAAAAATTGTTTAATATGAATATTTGTTCACTTAGTCATGTCCTATAGGTC
Source organism: Nycticebus coucang (assembly GCF_027406575.1). Taxonomy (NCBI): domain Eukaryota; kingdom Metazoa; phylum Chordata; class Mammalia; order Primates; family Lorisidae; genus Nycticebus; species Nycticebus coucang. Next base: position 50,031,224 of record NC_069782.1, read on the forward strand.
CCATAGGCTGTCCTTACTCATTTTCATTATTTTTTCTTTTTATTATTATTCTTCTAAGTGACTTCAAAGAACTTATCTACAAGTTTACATATTCCTTCTTCCACCTGATATAATCTGCTGTTGAAACTCTATGTTGTGTGTGTTTTTGTTTTTGTTTTTTTTAATCACATTGATTGAATTCTACAGCTCCACAATTTCTGTTTGGTTCTTTTTCATGATATCTGTCTTGTTGCTTTTCCCTATGATTATTACTTAAATTTCTTTTTAGGCAATTTGTAAATTTCCTTTTCTTCAGGGTCTTCTACTGAAAAAGGATTATGTTCATTTGCTGCTGTCAAGTTTCTTTGCTCTTTTCTGTGTTCATATCCCTGTGTTTATATTTGCATATCTAGTAGTACAGTCACGTCTTTCGAACTTTACAGAGTATTTTTTTAGAAGAAGACTTACCTGCAGATGGCCCTGAATGCCAAGTATACAGGATGAGGTGGCTCTGGTTCCATGTGGGTACAGTAATGTAATTTCTGTGTAGTTTCTTCAGTTGTTATCAACACCATTGATGAATGAGAATGCCTCAGTGGCTGGGACCACAGGAGTTTTGAAAATGAAGGTGGCTGCATAGGTTATTAGGGCAAGGTCCATAAGGATCTTTCTGTTCTTGTCTTCCCAAAAATGGGGAGACTTATTTAATGGAATCTTTCTTGGTTTCAAGTCTTATGTGGCCACAGAGCTCTGGTGGCACTGGTATCCATAATAAAGCTGGGCCCCCGGACTCAAGAGATTTAGAAAACTATCAGAGCACCTATGAGATGCAGTTTCACTTTTAAAGATGAGTGGACATGGTTCTCCCACTAAGCCAGGGATTGCTGCTCTGAGGCACACCCCAGCAGCTTGCTATAGTTTTGACCCTAAAGGGATGGGCATAGCACTGGTACATCTCTGGGGAAGAAGGGATTTTCCAGAGGCTCAAGCCCCAGTGAGCAAGGAACAACTACAACTTGGAACCTGGGCATAGTGGAAGCTCAGGCTCTGCAGGATAAGTTAACACAATGTGGTGACCTTGAATCCTCAGATGGTAGAACACAGCTGTAGCCCTGGCTCTATAAAGCTGGGTAGAGCATCAGCAAGGACCCAGGAAGTTCAGGACGTCACTGTGGCTTGTGACCCAAAGTTTTAGAGCAGTGCAGCAATAATAACTATTCCTCAGAAAGGAGGGACACATTAGTAATTAGAACTGTGAGGGAGCTGGTCAAGTTTCAAGTAGGCAGAGGGCAAGATTCCACAGTTCAACTAAGCCTATGATTATCTGATACGTGAGATACCACATCTTCTTGGCCACAAAATGCATAACTAGATGGATTAGAAGAACTTCCAGATCCCTTAAGGAGGAAGAAGGGCTCTGAGTCAGCTCTGATGCTGGCGGTACAACTGCTCTCCTGTGCCCAAACCTTAGAGCCCCCAGGGGCCGGGATGCTGCCTCATGTGTGATATCAGGAAGTGGGTGAATACTGTGGTAAATAGGAGGCCTAACGTCCTCAGAGGGTGGGATACCACTGCAACCTAACCTTTAGGTAAGAGTGTCCTACCAATTGGAATATAGGGGATGAAACAGTTCTGCAGTAGCTTTGCCCTAGGAGGTTGGAGTAGCAGCAGCTCAGCTCAAAGCGGGCATGCTACCCATGAGCATGTTGCAGCACTGGCACAGCCTCAGGGATGGAGGGCCACAATCACTTCTCATCCCTGGAGCAGGACACAGCCCAGCAGTTGCTCCACTTCCAAGAAGGCACAACACAGTAATAGCTTGGTCTGCACTGGTGGCAACAGCAGTGCTCTGTGTCTGGGAGTAACTCAGTCTGTAGACTCTGGGGAGCTCATTTAGCTGGGCTCTGAGCTTCTGAACACTACAGGAGTCTTCAGTGGCAAAAGCTGCATTTCTCCTGGTGGTGATAGAGGCTACCTGGGTCCTCTTGCTTACTTTTGTCCAGCAAGAATAAGTCCCTCTTCATCCTTAGCTCATTCCAATTAGGGCAATGGTTTGGCAGAGGCAAGGTATTTTCCTTCCTTTCCTTAAGCAGACTTCCTGTGTCTCTGTGCTCTACAGAATTTCTTCTGCTTCATTGATGCTTTGCAGAGTTATTTTTTAGTTATTTTGGTCAAAATTTACTCATTTATTTGTTCTTTTGGGGATCTTTTATCAGGGTAGAGTGCTAGGAGCTTCTAATCAGTTATATTGCTAATGTCCCACCTTGAGGATTTATTGATATCTTTCCCTTCAAACACTTATCCTATGTAGTTTCGCATGTTTCCACTTACAATATCCTTTTTGTAGTTCAGTGAGTTAGTTCCTAATATCAACATAGTAACTGATACAATCCTTCATAAATTATCTGTTGATGTTCGTTTCATAATGCTCTATCAATTTTTGCCCAGATTTTTATTGCTGAATTCCTCATTTATGCTATACTTGGAGCTAAATGCTGAGAAATCATGGTGAAATAAAAAGTCCCTACCTGATAAAGTGTATAGTCAAATGGGGGATACTTGCTTCCTCTTCTTTACTAAAAATCCTGAACTCTTCTCTACTCTTCCAGATTGTCACCTCCGGTTCCTACCCATAAATTTTAAGTTTCTGAAAATGCCTCCTTCACCTTTTCAATAATCTTGTAACCACTCTGGAAGTCAGAATATTTCCCTTTATTGCTGCACTTAAATTGTTTCACAATCTGGTGAGGAACACCAGTAAAACCAGCTTTGCCAATCATTTTGATAGCTTCACACTCTTTGTAGACCCAAAAGAGACTCCTGCTTTCAGAAGATGTCTCCAATCTTTTGCAGACACAGCACTTAATATTTGATTGATAAAATGTAATTTAGAGTATTTTTAAACACATAATGACTAATCATCTTAAACAGATTTCATTTATGTTTAACGTTTAATAGAAACTCTCTCATACCATGCAGGTCTGGAAGAATTCCCAAGATGAGCTAATCAACCCCCAGAAGTTATGAACATGGTGACTAATTTGTTTTATATTCTTTTAATTTGTAAAATAAATAATTCAAGTTATCTTAATTCTGCAGGAAAAAAATCATATTAATTAATTCTTACTAATGGATAAATGGATTGTATTAAATAGAGCATTTTTGTACTTCACTTTCAATATTTAGTAATATAAATGGTCAGTTCATCAAATAACTTAGTCTGTAAATTTTACACTTACCAGATCATAGAAGTCTTTATCTTCCCAACAAAAATCATTATCTTTTTTTCACATGTTGAAGATTTACTAACCTATAGCAATCCACTCCAGAGCATAAGTGGAATAAGGTATGTTCAAAAGTATTACAAGAAGGGGAATTTCTTCGTTCTCACTATTTTTTTCTTTTTATAAATAGCTTTATTGACATGCAATAAAGTACACCTACTTAAAAGTGTGCAATCTGGTAAGTTTTCACATATAAAGTTTTCACCTATAAAACCATCACTACAGTCAAGACAGTGAGCATACCCATCACCTTCAAAAGTTTACTTGTGCCCTTTTATAATCAACCCCTCTCCTTTACCCCCACTCGAGCTTGTCCCCACTAATTTTTTTTTGGAGCCTGTAATACCATTACACTTAACTACCTGATAGCAACAATAACATTGGAAAAAATATAAGAGTAAAAAAAAAATTCTTTAATTCTTAAAACTATCCCATGACATAGCAGCCCACGTATTATGCACATAGTTTGCACACGTAGAAACAAGGTCATACAGTTATTAAGTAGCAGAGAGTCAAAAACCTAATCCATGGGATGGGCAGAAAAGAAGACTTGAACTTCATTCTGGGAAAACGGAAGGTAGCATCAGTCTGACAATAAATAACCTACCTAAAATTGGCAAAATAGGTCTGTGAGAACTCAGGGGCATTGATGTTTCATACTCACTTGAGTGTTTCTCATCGCTAACAGAGAAAGTAGCCAAAAAATGGGCATCCAAAAATTTCATTATTGCTAAATAATGAAAAATGAACAAGTCAATATAGACTAATCCCTGGAAATAGGTGGTCAGTTAGGAGTCAAGAAGTGCCAATAAAATGCTTAGCAATAAATAGAAAAATACTATCTTGCTGTAGGAGGCCAAATTATTTTCAAACCTTGTCTTGTAGAGTTTTAGTTTTAATGCATCATCACCAATAGTGTATCCTGTTTCAAGCACTTCAAACTGGACCAGTCATGCAGATAGTTAGGAACAGAATAGAATTAATGCCTAGTTTTGGTCTTAAAGCAATCGATCTAAACTTATCTTAAATCACACTACTTAGAGAATAAATAATATTTATATGAAAAATATTCTACCGTAATACCACCACTACAATCAAAAGAACAGAAATCTGCTTTTAAAATTGCCAGTCATCCGAGTAAATCTGTGTAGTTTAGAGAAAGAAGGAGGAAGAGGACTCAAAAGCAAAAAGAGCAGAAAGATACTCAAAATCCAAATGAAAGGAAATGGCCAGCTTAACTATAGCAAATCTGAGCAAATACAAGAGAACATGTCTGACCTAAGTAATATAAAAATGACTAGGTTGCTAAATGTCCTTGTTGTTCCATGATTTGGCTCATCCTCTGAAATTTATTGTAGCAAATTTTGTTTTCCAAATATTTCTATGAACAGTCTGATTGAGGTTATGGCTGTTTCTGAGCTACTCCACAACAAAGCAACTTCTAACAAGGCATAGCTGGTCAGCTAAAAGCGAATAGAATAGAATAGAATAGAAGGGTAGGGTAGGGCAGGATAGAATAGGATAGGATAGGAAAGGAATCCTGTATTTATCAATAGTTACTAACTAAAACCACTACAATATAAAATGCAGTGTATATAAGAAACTGATGGGAGCTCAATACTATTATTACCATGAGGTTTAACCCATACAAATTAGCACAATGAATAGCTCATTTTAGGTGGTTAAGAATTCTCTGACAAAAATAAAAAGAAATGAATGAAATATATGAATGAATGGAATGGCAAAAAACATGGCAGCAATACAACAGACTAATTTATATAAAATGGTTGAGCTAACACACAGTTAACAGCACTTAAGATAGGCCTTAGTGAAGTATGAACAAAATCTAGAGAAGAAAAAATGAAATGATTAAAGGAATTAATTGGGCACAGGTGTTTTTGAAGTGCATTCTGTGGAGGGGAAAGCTTCCCACATATCTTCACCATTCAAGACACAATATGACACATACTGACAAAAATAAGACTCCACTCGTTAGAATTTTATTTCATCAATCCCAGGAGAACTAAAAAGCTAAAGATATAAACATTTTCAAAAGGGGCTTACAAAGATTTGTGAATGGGAGGTTGAATGGTACATCCACAAATATAAGTCAGCTCAGTGTCAAAACATGTTCTACCAAAAATTTTTTTTGGATTCATAATTGAAGAGAACTTCCTGAATGGCAGACTGAACAGTGACCTTGGCAATGCAACACACTGTAGACAAGGAAGAGAAGAGATTATCTCGAGATCTCTCACAGAGTATCTTACTCTCTTTCATAGTGAATTGGTATACGTCAAGTGTCTAGCGGTCTACAGTAAACAGCACCTACATCTTTATTATTGCAACTGTTACAAGAGCAATTGAGGCAAAATCTTCATCAATCTCAAATTATCTTATTGCGTTTTTGTTTTTTTTGTTTTTTCACTTTCTCTTCACAGGAAACTTCCACATTTTTTTTTTTTTTTGTATTACTTTTATTTCTGACATCCTTGTCTGGTAACACCTGAACAAGTATTAAAGTAACCTTGATGGAAAGGGTGTGAGGGGGGAGAAGTCCCATAAAACGTTATGTACTGAGACAATCACTCCATGCTTAGAAATGATTGGTATTCTAATGTCTTTTAAAACCTACAGCTGTCGCGTTAAAGATGACTAATAATTAGAAAATTAATGAATTATTTTTTGGTTGTCCTCTCAGCCCCCAGCCCTCAGTTTGGGCTGCATTCATGTGAGAGGCTTTGCAAAGCAAATTCTTTTTCACCTGAGAAGATGCTCAGCTCAGCAATACAAAACACTGCGTGATTGACATGTTACAGGAAGCACAGGAAGATAACATTTTTACCAGAGATGGTGAAAAGGACAGATAAAATTGTGATATTATCTGCCAATATTATATATGAGAGAATAATAATGCCTAAAAGAAAATTGTATCATTGGGGTGTAATTTCTGGCATTGCCAACTTTCTGGGTCATCAAGCAATCTACAATAAATTTTAGCAAACTGGAATATTCTGCTTACAAACTGCTTTGACTTCAAAAGAGAAAAGAAGTTTCATTTTCACTGCAGTTTTTCTAGAGATAGCCATGGCCTTGAATTGTTGTCAGACTCCAGGTTCTGTAAGGGTTTTTCTGCTCAGAAAGTGTCTAATTTTATAAATTTATTGGTTGGTTTTGACATTCCTAAGGAAACGTAAAAAGACCTTGACACCATGCAAATTTGAACACGGTTCTCAAAAGAAATAATTTATTCCATAGGGAATGCTCATTTATCTTTTATCTCTAGGTTTAAAATATATAAAACCTGAAACATGTCTTTCTGAACAAAATAAGTTGCTTTTTAAAAAAACTTATCCTTTAAGTATATGTATGAAATTTTCAAATTTGCAGCTTTGTTTTAAATTTTGAATATTGACACAGAAAAAAATGCAAGGTAACGTGACTTCAAAACTGTCCCAGATACTTATCTGAATTGATAGAAATATATGTGAATATATTTGAATACTATGAATTATGTTATTTTGCCTTCCTAAAGATATCTTAGTGAAAACTGGTATTTCATTTGAAGCAATAAAAGTAGCAGGTTTACATCTCCTGAGACTTAACATACCTTGATGACATTGAAGCACTTCAGAAGCTTCCATTCCCCAAACTGAAAAGACAAAGTCTTGATTTTTATTTTTTATTTTTATTTATTTTTTTTTTATTTTTTGAGGCAGAGCCTCAAGCCGTCACCCTGGGTAGAGCGCTGTGGCATCACAGCTCACAGCAACCTCCAACTCCTGGGCTCAAGCGATTCTCCTGCCTCCGCCTCCCAAGTAGCTGTAACTACAGGCACCTGCCACAATGCCCGGCTATTTTTTGGTTGCACCGTCATTGTTGTTTGGCAGACTCAGGATGGATTCGAACCCACCAGCTCAGGTGTATGTGGCTGGCGCCTTAGCCTCTTAAGCCACAGGCACCGAGCCAATGTCTTGATTTCTAGAAAAGAACTACAAGTGAAACCAAAACAAAAACACAAATATAAAATTCAATTGTACTTTTATGCTCAAAAAATGTATTTGTGCTATAAAATTTCTAAATCAAAATACTTCAACAATTAACAAATGATTGGCCAACCTTACTCATTCCTCTTTCTAACAGATACCCATAATTTGGGCACCATTATGATAACAGGATTTTGTAAAATGCACAAAATTAGTCGGAAAATGAGGGGAAATGTAGGCTGGGTGTGGTGGTTCCTGCCTGTAATCCCAGCATCGGTGATGCTGAGGTGGGTGAACTGCTTGAGCTCAAGAGTTCGAGACCAGCCTGAGCCAGAGTGAGACACCGTCTCTGAAAATAGCCAGGCGTTGTGGCAGGGGCCTGTAGTCCCAGCTACTTGGGAGGCTGAGGCAAGAGGATGGCTTGAGTCCAAGAGCTCGAGGTTGTGGTGAGCTGTGACGCCACAGCACTCTACCTACTAAGGGAGACTCTGTCTTAAAAAAAATAAAAATTAAAAATAGAGAAAATGTAAACACAATTTGTTGTTGCATTAACTTTAGGAGCTATTTTAGCACATTGGCGTAACAGGGACAGTTCTTCTTGTAATTGCTATTCCTTGTTAAAATTCCTAATAGCTCTTCAGCGCCCCTGGGGAGAAGCCAAGTGCATGCTTAACACAGACTTTCTTTTGCATGACCCACATTTGTACACTGAAGAGTTCCTGTCCGATCCTCCATCCTTGGGCACACGCCCACTGGGACTCCTCCCAACAGTGCTCAGGGCCACCAGGGCGCAGGAGCACTTGCCACTTCAGCCTCCTGCCGCCCTCATCCTGCTACCTCCCTCTCTTCTCATGGTTGACACAGGCCTGCTACCCACCAATGCCAACAGCTGCTTGGACCACTGATGCCGGGGAAAAGCTGCCTTTCTCCCAGAATAGGGAGCCACCGGTCTCCAGTTTCTCCTGAATAGAAAAAAATATGTTTCTATTCTTTCAAAAACTTATGTTTTCATTTGGGGAAAAAAAAAAAAAATGTTCGCAGAATGGGGAAGGGAAAAAGGTAAGAAGAACTTACAGTCCAATAAGAGGCCTGTTTTGAAGCCTGGGAACCCAAGGGGCCACACAGGTGCTCCTCCCACTTTCATCCCAGTTTTTCAATGTAAATGTCACTTTCCAGCTACTGAACAAGATCAAAACCAAGAAAGACCCACGGGTCTATCCCTAAGAAGCCTTTGAATTTCTCACATTCAATAGGGGTTAGTCATTTAGGAACATAATATTAAACCATTAAACCATTGGATCACCTTCTAATTTACATCTGAGGAATCGAATATTATATGTGGATTTAGATCACAATTTATTGAAAATCAAGAGAATTGCATATACATTTATTTGATATTCAATAACAATACAGAAGGATTCTAATAAGTATTTTATTCCCAAATGATCTATCTCTGACTCCATAGCTCTATTTAGTAGAGCTATGGAGTCAATATATTTTTATATTGATGAATTATAAGCAATAGCACAAATATTTCAATTATAGTTGGAATGTATGTTAAATACTTTTTTATTTTCTTTTTTTTTTCTTGAGACAGAGTCTCAATATGTCACCCTGGGTAGAGTACCATGGCATCACAGCTTACAACAACCTCAAATTCTTGGGCTTAAGTGATTCTCTTGCCTCAGTCTCCCAAGTAGCTGGGACTACAGGCACCTGCCACAACATCTGGCTATTTTTTTTGTTGCAGCTGTCATTGTTGTTTAGCAGGACCAAGCTAGGCTTAAACCTGCCAGCCTCAGTGCATGTGGCCGGTGCCCTACCCACTAAGTCATGAGCACTACCCTAAATACTTTTGTTTTTAAGAGACAAGGTCTTGCTCTGTCACTGAGGTAGATTATACAGAGGTGCAATCATAGCTCACTGCAATCTTCAACTCCTATGCTCAATTGATCCTCTTGCTTCAGCCTCCACAGAAACCAGAGCTACAGGTGCTTGGAACTTACCCCACTATTTTTTTTTCTTAATTCTCTTATAGAGAAAAGTCTCACTGTGCTGCCCAAGCTGGCCTCAAATTCCTGGCTTCAAGCAATCCTCCTGCCTCAGTTTCCAGAGGGCTGAGACTACAGATGTGGCACTGCACCCAGCCAAAATGACTTTTAAAATATGTGGCAGTATTCTTCCCTGCAGATGTTGCATCAAGGATGAACTTAAGAAATGAAAATCTGGAAGAGGCGGAGCAAGATGGTAGCCGAGTAACAGCTACCTTGCATCCGGGCACCATGAGTCTGGGGTGATAGGACTCCAGGCATCTCTGGCTGATGGGATCTGCTTATCATCACTCCTGTGAGGATACAGGGAGTCAGCGAGTGACTTCTGGACCCCAAGAGGAGGACTAAAACAGTGGAAAAATGGCAAGTGGTCACATTTGTTCAATCCGTCTAAACCACCCGCAACTGTAAGTTCAGTAGCAGCGAGACTTCAAACTGGAAAGGCCTTACCTGTGAACTGTTTTGGTGTCTTTGGACTTGGCACTCAGTTGAACTGCCTTGGGGAGAGCATGAGAGGGAGTGCGGAGAACTTTGGCCGTTGTCTAGGGCCCCAGTCTGAGCCGCTGAGCCAGACGGAGCTAATAATGTTTGTCTGTGGGCCACAGGGAGCCATTGTGAGCCATCTGCCCCGGCAAGCTCCACCCTCAGGGTCGCAGAGTTAGAATCGGGTGGGAGCTGGTAACCCAGAGACCAAGTAGCCTAAGGGTGGGGTCTGAGCCGCCTTGCAGGCCTAACCCTCAGGGGCAGAGTGAGACCAGTTTTGGCACACTGGGTGAGTGGATAGCCACTTCAGCAGTGATTCCAGCGACAAGCACTTTCCTGGGAAAGCTTCTGCTCAGCAAGTTTACAAGTTCAAAGTGCCTTTTAAGTGGGCTGAAGAGAGATTTAGGGTGTCTACCTGCTGGGGTTTGAGAAATCAGCAGCCTCCACTCGTATCAGAACTGTGATTAACATCTCATACCCCAGAAGACCACATGTTGCCCAGACAATATTCAATAACATATACATACTGCTTTGTTTTTAGTTGTGTTTTTTTGTTTTTTGTTTTTTGTTTTTTTTTTTTGGTTTGGTTTTTTTTATTTATTTTGATGTTGTTGATGTTGTTTTGTTTTTTAATTTCAACCTTTTCCATACACATCCTTTTTCTTTCTCAATTTTTCTAGTTTAATTATAATTTCCCATTGCAGCCTTTTTCAATAACTAGAATTTCATTATTGCTAGTGTTTCTACTACTATTATTTGGTTTTTCACCCAATTTTATCCCGTAAAGTTTTCTGTTTGCTTGTTTTGGTTTGATTTATAGCATTTTTGTCTTTCCTCTCTACTTGGTGGAGGTGGGGTACTGTGTCTGATCAGGTTAGTAAAGAGCTGCTGACCTCAAGGGAACCACCCAACCGGGCACCCCCAGAAGTTGGGGTTTTTTTAAGGTTGTGTCAAAGTACCCTACTGTACACCTATATTGCTCTGTCTCCCTCTTTCTGTGCCTCTCTTCTTTTTGTCAATAGTCCTTTTACCCACCCCCTCTGCTTTCTCTATTTTTCTTTTCTTTTTCTTATCACTCGGTCCTCCTTTCTTTCATCCCTTTTTTGCTCTTCAACATTCTCACTCTTCTGGTCCTGTAACCCTTAGTCTACAGGCATGAGAACTTAAGGAGCAAGAGGAAGTGAAAGGAAAATTAGGGCAAGGAAACAGATAAAAGAAATCACTCATGAGGAAGAATCAGCAGAAAACTCCAGGCAACATGAAGAACCAGTCCAGAACAACCCCGCCAAGGGACCATGAGGTAGCTACTGCAGAGGATTCCACCTATAAAGAAATGTTAGGAATGACAGAAAGGGAATTTAGAATACACATGTTGAAAACAATGAAAGAAATGATGGAAACAATGAAGGAAACTGCTAATAAAGTGGAAAATAACCAAAAGGAAATCCAAAAACAGAATCAAATAAGAGATGAACGATATGAAGAATATAAAAAGGATATAGCAGAGCTGAAGGAACTGAAACAGTCAATTAGGGAACTTAAAGATGCAATGGAAAGTATCAGCAACAGTTTAGACCATGCAGAAGAAAGAATTTCAGAGGTAGAAGACAAAGTTCATGAGATAACTCAGATAGTAAAAGAGGCAGAAAAGAAGAGAGAGAAAGCAGAACATTCACTGTCAGAATTATGGGACTTTATGAAGTGTTCCAACATACGAGTTATAGGAATTCCAGAAGGGGAAGAAGAATGCCCCAGAGGAATGGAAGCCATACTAGAGAATATTATAAAAGAAAATTTCCCAAATATCACCAAAGATTTTGATACACTACTTTCAGAGGGATATCGAACCCCAGGTCACCTCAACTCTAACCGAGCTTCTCCAAGACACGTTGTGATGAACCTGTCCAAAGTCAAGACAAAAGAAAAGATTTGCAAGCTGCCAGGAGTAAGCGCCAGTTGACCTACAGGGGCAAATCCATCAGAGTGACCGCAGACTTCTCTAATGAAACTTTCCAAGCAAGAAGACAATGGTCATCTACCTTTAATCTACTTAAACAGAACAATTTCCAGCCCAGAATTCTGTACCCTGCTAAGCTAAGCTTCAAAATTGACAGAGAAATCAAATCATTTACGGATATACAAACATTGAGGAAATTCGCCACAACAAGACCAGCTCTACAGGAAATACTTCAACCTGTTCTGCACACTGACCACCACAATGGATCAGCAGCAAAGTAAGAACTCAGAAATTAAAGGACAGAACCTAACATCCACACTGATGCAAAAGATAAAACTAAGCAATGGACTCACAAAATAAGACGAATAGAATACTACCACACTTCTCAATTATCTCAATAAATGTTAATGGCTTCAATTCCCCACTGAAGAGACATAGATTGGCTGACTGGATTAAAAAACACAAGCCATCCATTTGCTGTCTGCAAGAAACACACCTGGCTTCAAAAGACAAATTAAAGCTCCGAGTCAAGGATTGGAAGACAATTTTTCAGGCAAATGGAATTCAGAAGAAAAGAGGAGTTGCAATCTTATTTTCAGATACATGTGGATTTAAAGCAACTAAAGTCAAAAAAGACAAAGATGGTCACCTTATATTGGTCAAGGGAAAAATACAACAAGAAGACATTTCAATTCTAACTATTTATGCACCCAATTTAAATGCTCCCAGATTCTTGAAACAGACCTTACTCAGTCTGAGCAATATGATATCTGATAATACCATCATAACAGGGGACTTTAACACTCCTCTTACAGAGCTGGACAGATCCTCTAAACAGAAATTAAACAAAGATATAAGAGATTTAAACGAGACCCTAGAACAACTGTGCTTGATAGATGCATATAGAACACTTACAGAACACTCCACCCAAAAGACAAAGAATATACATTTTTCTCATAACCCCATGGAACAGTCTCCAAAATTGATCATATCCTGGGACACAAAACAAAAATCAACAGAATCAAAAGAATTGAAATTTTACCTTGTATCTTCTCAGACCATAAGGCACTAAAGGTGGAACTCAACTCTAACAAAAATGCTCGACCCCACCCAAAGGCATGGAAATTAAACAATCTTCTGTTCAATAACAGATGGGTGCAGGAAGAAATAAAACAGGAAATCATTAACTTCTTTGAGCATTACAACAATGAAGACACAAGCTACCAAAACCTGTGGGATACTGTAAAAGCAGTTTGCAGAGGAAAATTTATTGCTTTAGATGCCTACATTCGAAAAACAGAAAGAGAGTGCATCAACAATCTCACAAGAGATCTTATGGAATTGGAAAAAGAAGAACAATCTAAGCCTAAACTCAGTAGAAGAAAAGAAATCTCCAAAATCAAATCAGAGATCAATGAAATTGAAAACAAAAGAATCATTCAGAAAATTAATGAAACAAGGAGTTGGTTTTTTGAAAAAATAAATAAAATAGATAAATCATTGGCCAGACTAACGACGAATAGAAAAGTAAAATCTCTAGTAACCTCAATCAGAAATGATAAAGGGGAAATAATAACTGATCCCACAGAGATACAAGAGATCATCTCTGAACACTACCAGAAACTCTATGCCCAGAAATTTGACCATGTGAAGGAAATAGATCAATATTTGGAATCACACCCTCTCCCTAGACTCAGCCAGGAAGAAATAGAGCTCCTGAACAGACCAATTTCAAGCACTGAGATCAAAGAAACAATAAAAAAGCTTCCAACCAAAAAATGCCCTGGTCCAGACAGCTTCACTCCAGAATTCTATCAAACCTTCAAGGAAGAGCTTATTCCTGTACTGCAGAAGTTATTCCAAAAAATTGAGGAAGAAGGAATCTTCCCCAACCCATTCTATGAAGCAAACATCAAGCTGATACCAAAACCAGGAAAAGACCCAAACAAAAAGGAGAATTTCAGACCAATCTCACTCATGAACATAGACGCAAAAATTCTCAACAAAATCCTAGCCAATAGATTACAGCTTATCATCAAAAATTCATTCATCATGATCAAGTAGGCTTCATACCAGGGATGCAAGGCTGGTTTAACATACGCAAGTCCATAAACGTTATCCACCATATTAACAGAGGCAAAAATAAAGATCACATGATCCTCTCAATAGATGCAGAAAAAGCATTTGATAAAATCCAGCATCCTTTTCTAATTAGAACACTGAAGAGTATAGGCATAGGTGGCACATTTCTAAAACTGATTGAAGCTATCTATGACAAACCCACAGCCAATATTTTACTGAATGGAGTAAAACTGAAAGCTTTTCCTCTTAGAACTGGAACCAGACAAGGTTGTCCTCTGTCACCTTTACTGTTCAACGTAGTGCTGGAAGTTCTAGCCAATACAATTAGGCAAGACAAGGAAATAAAGGGAATCCAAATGGGAGCAGAGGAGGTCAAACTCTCCCTCTTTGCTGACGACATGATCTTATACTTAGAGAACCCCAAAGACTCAACCACAGACTCCTAGAAGTCATCAAAAAATACAGTAATGTTTCAGGATATAAAATCAATGTCCACAAGTCAGTAGCCTTTGTATACACCAATAACAGTCAAGATGAGAAGATAATTAAGGACACAACTCCCTTCACCATACTTTCAAAGAAAATGAAATACCTAGGAATATACCTAACGAAGGAGGTGAAGGACCTCTATAAAGAAAACTATGAAATCCTCAGAAAGGAAATAGCAGAGGATATTAACAAATGGAAGAACATACCATGCTCATGGATGGGAAGAATCAACATTGTTAAAATGTCTATACTTCCCAAAGCAATCTACCTATTCAATGACATTCCTATCAAAATACCAACATCGTACTTTCAAGATTTGGAAAAAATGATTCTGGCATTTTGTATGGAACCGGAAAAAACCCTGTATAGCTAAGGCAGTTCTTAGTAATAAAAATAAAGCTGGGGGCATCAGCATACCAGATTTTAGTCTGTACTACAAAGCCATAGTGGTCAAGACAGCATGGTACTGGCACAAAAACAGAGACATAGACACTTGGAATCGAATTGAAAACCAAGAAATGAAACTAACATCTTACAACCACCTAATCTTCGATAAACCAAACAAGAACATACCTTGGGGGAAAGACTCCCAATTCAATAAATGGTGTTGGGAGAACTGGATGTCTACATGTAAAAGACTGGAACTGGACCCACACCTTTCCCCACTCACAAAAATTGATTCAAGATGGATAAAGGACTTAAATTTAAGGCATGAAACAATAAAAATCCTCCAAGAAAGCATAGGAAAAACACTAGAAGATATTGGCCTGGGGAAAGACTTCATGAAGAAGACTGCCATGGCAATTGCAACAACAACAAAAATAAACAAATGGGACTTCATTAAACTGAAAAGCTTCTGTACAGCTAAGGAGACAATAACCAAAGCAAAGAGACAACCTACACAATGGGAAAGGATATTTGCGTATTTTCAATCAGACAAAAGCTTGATAACTAGGATCTACAGAAAACTCATATTAATCCACATGAAAAAAGCCAACAATCCCATATATCAATGGGCAAGAGACATGAATAGAACTTTCTCTAAAGATGACAGACGAATGGCTAACAAACACATGAAAAATGTTCATCATCTCTATATATTAGAGAAATGCAAATCAAAACAACCCTGAGATATCATCTAACCCCAGTGAGAATGGCCCACATCACAAAATCTCAAAACTGCAGATGCTGGCGTGGATGTGGAGAGAAGGGAACACTTTTACACTGCTGGTGGGACTGCAAACTAGTACAACCTTTCTGGAAGGAAGTATGGAGAAACCTCAAAGCACTCAAGCTAGACCTCCCATTTGATCCTACAATCCCATTACTGGGCATCTACCCAGAAGGAAAAAAATCCTTTTATCATAAGGACACTTGTACTAGACTGTTTCTTGCAGCTCAATTTACAATCGCCAAAATGTGGAAACAGCGTAAATGCCCACCAACCCAGGAATGGATTAACAAGCTGTGGTATATGTATACCATGGAATACTATTCAGCCATTAAAAAAAAATGGAGACTTTACATCCTTCGTATTAACCTGGATGGACGTGGAAGACATTATTCTTAGTAAAGCATCACAAGAATGGAGAAGCATGAATCCTATGTACTCAATTTTGATATGAGGACAATTAATGACAATTAAGGTTATGGGGGGGAAGCAGAAAGAAGGACGGAGGGAGGGGAGTGTAGCCTTGGTGTGTGTCACACTTTATGGGGGCAAGACATGATTGCAAGAGGGACTTTACCTAACAATTGCAATCAGTGTATCATGGCTTATTGTACCCTCAATGAATCCCCAACAATAAAAAAAAGAAAAAATAAAAAAGAAACGAACATCTGAAAAAAGAACATATCAAGTCAATTTTTTTCCCTGTTGTTCTATTTTCTCCTCTCTGAATAGTAGGATGTTTATTTTATCATTGTTTAGAGTAATTAAGCAATATGTCTTTACATTTAAACTGAAAAACATCAAATTGAATATGCTATCTGTTGGTTAACCATAATTTTCTCAACTTCTTTTTGAATAAAAGTAAAATAGTTTTAGAAGTGAGGAAAGTGTTCTCCGATGTCTGCTACATTTTAACAGGCGATGATACCAATTGAATAGCAGAATTTGTTTTTACTGTTTTAATCACCGCCATGATAGAGATAATGAGAGTGCTTGCCAAATTTCGGCAGGACATTTGGAAATATTTTAAGTACTTAACACAATGTAGTCTGGTCACATAGTTTTCATCGTTATCTTTACATCCAGGTATGTGTCCTTACAAAAATTAAAGACTCCCCAGTCTGCAGATTTTTTTTTTCTTTGCAGTTTTTAGCTGGGGCTGGGTTTGAACCCACCACCTCCAGCATATGGGGCCGGCACCCTACTCCTTTGAGCCACAGGTGCTGCCCCCAGTCTGCATATTTTATTCAAGTATAACTTACAAAATTTTTGATGTGTAAGGCTCTGTGTCATCCCAATTCCTTTCATAAAAGACCATATAATCATGTTTAACAATTCTCATTATGGATACTGAAGGAGAGACTTGGAATGTAGACTACACAAATGCTAATGACGAGCTATGCGGTGTGCACGGGGGATATGATCGGCCTGCGTCAGTACCAGATCTCCAAAGCAAGCAGCTCTTCATGGCAACATTTAACTCTGCATTCTTTTCCTATATTAAAATTATTTCATCCGATGTTTTTCAAATTAAAATTATCAAGAATTATTGGAGAAAGTAAGTATGTTGTATTAGTTTCTATTTTAATTCCTATCAAGGAAACACAATAATATTTAATATGACTGCCATCAATAGCACACTGTGACTTGATCCATCCAATAACGTCCCTACCAGCTGGTTTTGATAAAATAACATCAAGCAAAAATACTAGCCCTGTGAAATATGTCTTTAGCCCTAGGCTGAGGAAGCTGTTTCTAATGGTCTTGACACTTGCGCCAGGTCTAGGAAACCTCGTGTAAGGCTCTTGCGCCTGTGGAATAGTCCTTATCGGCAGTACAGATAAGAATTGATTTGGAGAGACTGAATCCAGACACGAAGTTTATTTTGTAATCTATAAATAATTGATGTAAATCTAGAGTGTCAAATGGATTATTAGGGGTGGAAATGTCAGAGTTTCTATACATGAAATCAATGCACCTTTCTAACGAGCATCCTAGGTCCATGATGCCCACTCATATTTGTATAGACGCTCACACCTTTCAAAGACCTCGTATCTTATTTTATCTTCACAAAAAATTATATGAACTTCCTAAGTTAGTATAATTGTCCAATTTTTCAAATCATAAGGATGAGGTAGACACATGAAATGTCTTCTTTGGAATCTGACTTTCTTATTTCCCATCTTTTCCCCTGATCTGACCTCATACTACTCATATTCATGAAATGATAAAAACTCGATTCGTTTGTTGGGTAACAAAATAATCACCAAAACTTTTATTGCATCTAGTATTAGTATTCCTAATGTAAAAACTGATCATTTCTCTATCAGAAACTGTCTCTGGTAACTCGCATACACACAACCTAAGACTTTACTAACAGTTAAGCGAGTACATGAGTGTAAATCAGAACAACAGCTTCCTTAACAATACTATGTAACTCTGGGCTTCTTTATTGCTATTCTATGGAGGGTAGATTGTCATAGAAATTTCTCTAGCAAATTGAAATTGTATTTCAGAGCTTGAGCCCTGGTGAGTAAAAGTGATGAAAGCACTGTTTTTGAGATTAGAGGTAAGAGAGGTCAACTTCCTGAATTTCGTTACTCCTGACATCAGCCTAACTTGTGGTTTTTCTCCTTTAGGCTCAGCTCTAGTGAAGCTCAAGCCACACACTCACAGACAAGCTTCTGTGCATGTCACACCCACAGGAGTTACCGCTGACACAGCGGACCCTCTAGCTCATTTGAGTATTTCTTTCCCTCTTCTGCTGATGCCATTATGGAAAACATTGCTGGCATGGCCTCAAGGCACTGAATGTCCTCCCTTGCCTGGGTGGCTACCTCGTTCTTGAAATTTCGTTTGTAAAAAAGACCTCAATGTTATACAGAGTGGCGAGCTGTGTATAGAGTTTCCTCCTATTCTAGATTTTGTGAATTTAGCATGTTGGGATATTCTGCAAACTAAAGAAAACCACTAAAAACAAAGCCAATGAAAGATCAGAAAGTATTTTTAAGCCTTGTAATCAGACCATGAAGACACACCGTTATAAGATTTATTTCTCCTTGCTATTTGTCATCTGGTTAAGTATTCTTTCATTTCTTACTTTGATAGGGTGAGATTTCTGTGTCACTGTAATTGTGCCACCATTTTCATTTATCAGTTATTAAATATGTATTTATCAATAAAATCACTTAAATATCCTCCGAATCACTTCGAGATTTTTGTACTTCTAGTGCATGCTCTGTGCTTTCTGAAGGGCAAGGTCTCAGATGGGCTATGTACACTCTGTTTATTTTCAATACCATCTACAGAAATCTTCTCTAAAAGACCTACATTTACAATGGAGCTGATGCAAGGAGGAATATGAAGAAGTATTCAAAGACAAAATCCAGAAAAGGGACATTGACACTGAAGATGTATTGCCATGCGAAAGCCATCAAAAAGCTGTCGGTTTCCATCCCATGTATAATTCTGTTGATTACTTTTTAATCTAAGATGTATTTTTTATAAAGATGAATAGAAAGAATTTTATCACAAGTAGCTGAATGAGCTAGAAAAAAAGCATACCGGTATGCATAACATGTCATTTGTAATAAGGACATCTTTTAATATTGAAACTAATGAAATTATAAATCAGTAATAATCCACAGCATAATGAAAATTAAATGAAAAATTTAAAAAAAGTTCATTCAAAGTCATTTAAAAGCCAAAAGACAACTTTTGGAAATGTTCTAGTAACCTTAAGCACTTAAGGTATAAAATTTCAGATTTGTTAAAGAATGCTTTAAATAATATTGGATGGTAATGGTGATTTTTCTTTTCAAAGTTCTTTAGAGGCATTTTAATCCATTTCAATGCCAAAATAATACATGTCAAGTAAGATTTTTAAAATTACATATAAATATGCATACATAAATCCATAAACAAATCTAAGAAACTTATCTAGTACCTTTGTTATCGTTAAAAAATACACGCAAAACTGAATGAACATAATTAAAACATACAAATATGGCATTATTCTTGTACCATTTCTTCTGTTAAATAAGTAATTTCACATTTTTTTACTCAGCAGGAGCCAGTTGAATTTATGGCAGAGAAATTATATGATATCTTACTGAAGCCTTCCTATTTTGCCTTGGTTTACATGCTCTTCAAATTATACGTGGATTGATGACAATTAGACAAACACCTCTTATTAATAATATTTTAAAACATCAAAAGAGTACAGTATGAAAGATATATGGAAATAAGCAAGCAATACAGCCATCGATGGACAATGGAGAAAGCCAATGTGGTATGTACATTCAGTGGAAGAGTCTTCAGGTTCGGGGGGGTGGGGAGAAATGCTGTCACTTGTGATGACATGGTTGACCGGACACCACACAAAAGGACAAATACCATTTTGCTCCAATCAAAAAACCAACACCATATGTGTTCACTTTTAAATTGGAGCAAAATGACCAGCACACATGTACACATATGGTAGTGCAGTTCAGTAGATTCAGTGGAATCCAAACAGGTGATGGGGGAGTGAGGGTAAGTTCACACCTAACAGGTAAAATGTACACTACGCTGGAGATAGACACAACGATAACATTGACTCAGACCGTACAAAGGAATGTCACTGAAGCGTGTATATCCCTGTAACATTCTGGAATTTTTTTTAAGGTAAAATAAAATAAAATAGCCAAATTTATGAAAGCAAAGAGTTGGGGCTAGGGAAAGGGTGAAACACGGAGACATTAAAGGATAAAAGTTTCAGTTATACCAAATGGAAACATCCCTCAGGTTTACTGGGTAGCACTTAAAACCTCAGGAGTGGGTAGATCTCATTTGAAGTGTTTTTATCACAAACAACACTAAATAAAGTCAGAGGAAAGTTTTGGAGGCGATAGATACGTTTATGGCATAGATTGTGGTGATGGTTTCATGGGTGCATAATTATCTCCAAACTCATCAAGATATATATATTAAATAAGTATAGCTTTTTGTATGTCAATTGCATCTCACTAAAATATTTACATATATTAAATATATAATATATAAATATATATAAATTGTTAAAACTTATAAATTATTAAAATTATATATTATAAAATATATAAATACATATTTTATATATACAAATATAAAGTATATATTTACATATTGTTATTAAAACTTGTGCTCCTAGTAGTTGATAAATGTTGGTACATTACAATTTTTACTTTATAGGACCACTTAAACTCTATCTAAAATTTAAATTTCAAAACAAAATTGAACTACATTCTATTTAATAATAACACAGTCACTTACTGATCAATGAAGATGTACGTGAAAGGAAAAACTGATGTAAAAAACATGCAAAAACCACACCTTCCCTCTACTTTACCTTCTAGGATACCCTTAACATCACAGCTTTAGACACACAGATCGTATTCCAGATTCGGATGTATAGACACACTTCTAAAGTATATGTATGATATGCACAATTTTTTGTAAATAAAATTGACTTTTTATTAAGTCATTTAATCCTAAGATACCTACAACTACAACTATAACACCACAAATGTTTCAGCTCATTTTTGCATTTTACCTTATGGATGAAATGTCAAGTTCTCACTTTTCTCTGTGTTAAAATATTTGATACGCTTCATATTTTAAAATATTACTTATGAACTATTGACTTCTCTATTTTAAAGGATAATCTGTCCTTATTATAAAATGCTACAAACTAAAATATGTCCACTTACAGAATTGGTTGCATTTTGAATTCAGTGTAAAACAAATTAGACTCTATCTAAATCCTAAAAAATAAAAGATAGCTCTTTGGAATACTAGCATTTAAATTTTGTGTTACTTTTTCTTGGGTAGCTGATTATTTTCATGCATCATTGGTCCTTTCACTCACCTCTGTCAGTGAGATAAGCCTAACACGAGATCAGATCAACCTTCTACTAAAAGTTCAAACATTAAGTGGACTCACCATGTTCCAGCCAGGGTAGAGGTAGTCGGTACCAACAAATTCAAAGTAGTGAGCAAATCCCTCCTTCAGCCACACATCTTCCCACCACACAGGAGTCACAAGGTCACCAAACCACTGCAGTAACAAAATGAACGGGCATCAAATTAAATCAAATCTACCCTGAAAGTGTTTTATCTAAAATTAAATGTATTAGATAAACTATGATTATTATAACTAGAACTCATTCCCCAATTGATTTTGTGATCTTAATATGGGTTGTGGCAAGACTATTGATTTATTTGATTACTTGAGTGACACTAGTGTTTTATACATGCCTTCAGCAAAAAAAAAAAAAAAAAAGCGATCAATGGACACAAAAGGAATATTTAACCTGGAGAAAAAGGACTCAAGAGAAAAAAAGCTGATGACAGGCTGTCTTCCTTATTATGGAGAAAAGGCAAAGATTTCTTTTTTTGCCTGTGGCCCTTACAAGGACAGCTGGACTGATAAATGGTAAACGTCTGCTGAAAACGGAGACAACCCTCTAACAGATAAGATGTTCTAATGACGGGAAAACACTGCCATGATAGGTAGTGAGCAGCTCATCATGGGGACACGGAAGCATCAGCCCCTAGTGGCGATGGATATGTTTATGGCATAGATTGTGGTGGCAAACGCAACTCGGAGATGACTGACCAATGATGGAGCTGAGGGTTTTTTTTTTTTTTTTTTTTTTTTTTTTTGTAGAGACAGAGTCTTACTGTACCGCCCTTGGTAGAGTGCCATGGCGTCACAAGGCTCACAGCAACCTCCAACTCCTGGGCTTATGCGATTCTCCTGCCTCAGCCTCCTGAGTAGCTGGGACTACAGGCGCTCGCAACAACGCCCGGCTATTTTTTTGTTGCAGTTTGGCCGGGGCTGGGTTTGAACTCGCCACCCTCGGCATATGGGGCCAGCGCCCTACTCACTGAGCCACAGGCGCCGCCCGGAGCTGAGGGTTTTTATTTAATGTCCTCCGCACCTGACTTTCCATGATTCTGTGATAATGAAGATTAGACTAAAAAAATAAAATCCTTCTAAGATCCCTTTATGGAAAATCATACATTTTTACTGGTGTCATTAGATCATGACACATTATTATGAAACTCTTGCTCAAATCATTAAAGGAATTCCTTTCTCTTCAAAAAAAAAAAATACATTATAGGGCAGCACCCTGTGGCTCAAGGAGTAGGGTGCAAGCCCCATATACTGGAGGTGGTGGGTTCAAACCCGGCCCTGGTCAAAAACTGCAAAAAAAAAAAAAAAAAAAAAATACACTATATGCAGGGGCAATCCAAAAGAACTGGGATTCAATGAACAGAGGTTAGATAATACCTCTTCTCCTGCAGCTGACGTTTTATTGTGGTAGAGGGAATGAGGTAAGGTAGCCAGAAAACATAATAAGTAAATAAACAAATGAGCAATGCAATTTCAGGTCCTAATACAGTATTATAGAAATCAGAGGGTGGGACTGCATTCAAATGTAAAGGCATAAATGTCCCCTCTAAGCAGGTAATATTTGAGCTCAGACTTTATGCCCTGGGCAGCAGGGTTTCAGACAGATGTAAACGGCCCTTACCGTGAAGACCCAGAGTGGGAATGAGCCACCTGTGTAACGGAAGAGCTGTGTGGCTGGAACACAGCAGCCCAGGAGGAGGGAAGTGGGCAAAGAGTCCTGACAGGGAGAAAGACGGATGACAGATCATCTGACAGATCGTGACAGATCACATCCGGCTTCAGCAGCCCAGTAACGTGTTTGGTAACCGAGAGTGTCAGAGTCATGAGAAAGTATCTCTTTTTCAAGAGGACCTCTACTGGAAATCCAAATAAAAGATCACTCCCAACATGTTGGTAGCCACAAGGAAACATTTCAAGGCTTTAAAATTCTTCATCAAAAATGCGTATTTATCCTCTAAATTGAAAACATGCCTTCAGAATTTTGACAACAAATGGGTGGGGAGGGAAGGTATCATAGAAATTTTGCCATGACAGGGAAAATTATTGTGGGAACTTTGTAGTTCCCATGCACGAAGCTACAATAAGGAAGTAACAGAGAATGAAACCGTGACTCTGAACACTCAGGTCAGCAGTGTGCTTTCATTTCAACAGAACTGTATGTGTATCTTAACTGGCAATTTATAGAAATATTTCAAAAGAAAACTCAAGAGTTGTGGGTTTAGGTGGAAACCATCCTCTTTAGCATAGAAGTGGAGCCCTAGTTATCTCTGGATCCCCGGAAGTCTCTGGGGAAGAAACACACACCCCGCCTGGCGAGCGTGACAGGTCCCGCATCTAAGAGCACCGCTTTTCAACACGTGTGCCAAGGGGAACTTAGGTGTGTTGCAAATGTTTTAAAGATCATTAATTAAATTACTTTCAAAAGAAGTTCAAAGCACAATAAGTATATTCTTTTTTTTAATTCTTTTTTTTATCAACCTAATTTAAGTGTGGCATGGAAGTTTACTACAGGTTCAAGTGTGCCATGAGATAAAAAAGGTTGAAAAGCACTGTTGTAAGGGGTGGCTGCAAAAAAAACTTTTAAGTGAATGGATTTATGGATTCATGGCTTCCTCCAATTCATCCAGTATTCATTTATTAGCGCTTAATAGTTCACCTTAAAAAAAAAAAAATGCTCACCTTCTTTCACTGGCCGCATTTTCCACATTATCCTTTCTTCCGCTTTTCTAGCTTTTAAAAAGGTTTAGGGTTTATGGTATATCGAAGTCATACCATATTACAGTGATATTTCTGGTGTTTTAAGTTAAAAACCGCCCACAGTTACTGGCAACCTGGATGGGCACTGCTTTCTATCAGCATGAACATCTATTTTCAGCAATATTTCTTCACTAGAATCAAGATTCAGATAAGCATGCAAAATCTCTCTAATACCTTCCACTTGCTGTAAGAAAGTACATAAAATCAAAATGAAATTAATTTTGTCTTAGCTTCACTACAAAGTTGGCTAATTTACATACGAATTTCTAAACATGTCAAGACAAAAAAATATCAATCATTGAAGAAGAAAGAGTCTATGGCTAAGTTAGTGAAAGACTTCCTAAGTGTCCATGTGATGGGAAAAAGGGAATAACAAATTGATTTCAGCAAAAGGAAATTCTGACACGTACGCAAAACTCAGTGGCATCTTGCAGCTAAGCAATAAATCACCGCCATGACTGCACTTACCGTAGACACACACTGATAACCACGCCGAGCTAGAGCAAGGTTGACGGCAGGGACTGCGGGGGCTCCAGAGAAGCCATGATGGCAAAGCCACCTCACTCCTCAATGCAAGGGGATGACAGTTGCCTAATTGATAAGATCAACGTGTTTGTTTTGGTTTGGGCTGTCATCTGAGAATAATAACATATCTTCCAAAAAGAGCTACACAGCGCTCCATATAAAATTAAAACTTAATTGGGAGGGCAACAGTATAGTCATCTTGGCACCTGAAGTCACTCCACGTTCTTAGCAGCTCACAGGTGATACTTACAACCTGACCCAGCTCACACGTGATACTTACAACCTGATCCTCTTGCTCATACCTGGTGACATATCTCATGAACAATGACCATGGTGACATCCAGCAAATAAGAAATAGATGAAACACTGGGATCCAGCAGTATTCTTTGTTCCACAAAAATACTTAGTCCCCAGTTCTCCATGGCAGCATACGGATGCTTAGGCACAGCTAAAAGATCTAGAAATAGAATAAAACAGTTCCAGAGGCTTTAACAAAGAATCTAGACTCTAAATTTATATCCTAAAAAAGTAGAGAAATTCTAATTATAAGGAATAGTTGCTGTCTTAGTGGGTTTTTTTATGAAAATTAAACTACCTGCCATTTCTACATAATGGCAAAAATACAGGTAAGTGCCGGCCATCTCCATTCGTTGCAGTTCATTATCAGGTCCAGTGAAAATGGTGGTTGGATGTGTCAACACCATTATTGATGGGCCCATCCTAATAAATTTCATAAATTCAAGCAAAGCAAATGCAGCAGGAACCTGCAGAGTGAAAGGAATTATTCCTTCTAATGAAAAGGTGTTGAGCTCAAAGCAGTAAATACCTGGTGACATATCTCATGAACAATGACCATGGTGACATCCAGCAAATAAGAATATTTTAAATATTCTTACTTGTACCTCAATATCTTCCAAGAGAAAACATTTTATATCAGTTTAAAAACACAGCAACATTTTTCTCATTGCTTAAATACTGACATATTTCTTCAGTTCTGTCAAACATAGCACCTTATATGGAATTATTTCTTACAGACAAAGCTGAGGTCAGGGATGCAGCAGTGAAAGGGCTACTGAGGGGACACACGGGCTTTGGTCTGGCCCTGCTGCCACCAGCTAGGTATGTGACATCAGCACATCATTCAATTTCTTGAAAACTCACCTACAAAATGAGGTTATTGGCCTGAATGACCCCCCAAAATACCTTCCTGCTCCAAAAATCTATAATTACATTATTTAAAGATGTGTGCTTATTTTAAAAAGTTGCAAAGGTATTATCCACTCCTGGTTAAGGTTACACACATACCCACACCCACACCCACACCCACACACACAAATCCTGTTTTGATGTAATAACTCTGCTCTAGACACACAGCAGTGATAAATAAAATATTCAAAAGGAAAACTTAAAAAAAAAATCTCCAGGCTCAAAAATAAACCTCTTCATGGACCAGAAATGATACAGAAAGGCAAAGTGGTGATTGTGTATGAAGCCACAGGCCTGCTGGGGTCTGGCTCCAGGAGCAGGCAGTGGCAGCTGGGAACTGGCCCTCTCAGATCCTGCCAGAGCCAAGAGGCACTGAACCAAGCCGACTGCTTGATGCCAGGGGTTGAGGTAAGGCTCACATGCTCACGCGAGGCTGAGCTGAAAATAGGGCTGGTGCCCATCGCTTCCTGGGAAAGGCAGCGAGTGGCAGGGTAGGGACTTGAAACCAGCCACCTGTCTCCAGCACCTGTGTCCTAATCACAATGCCCTGCACAATGTCACAGCCTCTGACCCAGAAGCTGCACATCTCAGTGTAAGCACTGGTGCAAATACCTAAGATGCAACGGAAAATTATAAAGGAACATTCACTGCACCATGAGTATTGCTTGTAAGAGTTAAAACTAAATACCTTTCAGCAAGATAATGAACAAAGAAACTGTGAAATAGTTATATAAAGGAATACTACACGGCAGTCAAAATAAATGGTCTCACCAGTGCATTCTACCACCACATGTGTCAACATGGATGATCTCAGAAACATAACGTAGAAAAAACAAATAAATTATAAAAGGGTTTATACCACATACTTCTTAAAAACAAGCAGAATGATACCATGTGATGTAAATAGAAACTCACACATGATACACACACAGACAGTAATGGCAAATGCCCACACGCAAACACACGCACGTCAATGAGAAATACTAAATTCAGGATTGTGATTGCTTCAGGTAAGAAAAAAAGGGGAAAGAAATGAAAGGCTGCTACAAAAGAATTTATTAGTAATTTTTAGTATTATTACTAATGTAATATTAATATTTATTATTAATTTTTGAAGTTGGTGATGGGTATACAGATATTGGTACAATGTTGATTCTTTTATGCATGTTTTAAATATTTCATAATAAGAAAGAGAATAAATTCATTTTCACATATTCCTGACTTCAACACATGTCTTCTCAACATTGGTTGTGTTTGTAATTCTCAAATCTATATTAACATTAGTCAAACATTACCCCTGGATTCTACTACATTTCAGACTAAGAATGGGGGAATGGCAGCTGTAACACAACAGAGAAAATAATGGAAAGTAAGTTAAGATAAAGAGAGAAAAAACAAATCTGGTTAGGGAGATTCTTAAAAGAAATGGCACTTCAGTTGGATTTCCAAAGGTAAATAGGAGTTCCTTGGGCAGACAGAGGTAATCTGTGCCTTCATATATGCAGTCAATATTCACTGAGCCTCCCCTTGCTTGATGTCGACATTGTTTTGCTCTATCCTCCTTGCTTTCTGCCATCATGGTGCCCATATGCACATGTGGTTGTGTGCGCAGTCAATTAACAAATAATAAATGAGTGGAAGAAATTCGTCAATGATAATTGCAATAAAGAGAATATGACAATATAAGTCACCATCACTGTGGACTGTGGGGTAGCACAGACAACGCGGGCCTTGCTAAGGTGACCCCATTCCGCCTGAGATGCAAATGATGGTAGAAGCCTAACTTGTTTGATGGTCTATAGTGTCCTAAGAAGAGCAGTTAACTGGCCGGCGCCTGTGGCTCAGTGGGTAGGGCGCCGGCCCCATATACTGAGGGTGCCGTGTTCGAACCTGGCCCCAGCCAGCTAAAACAGCAGTGGCAACTGCAACAAAAAATAGCCGAGTGTTGTGGGAGCTACTAGGGAGGCTGAGGCAGGAGAATCGCTTAAGCCCAAGAGTTGGAGGTTGCTGTGAGCTGGGATGCCACAGTGACAGAGTGAGACTCTGTCTCACAAAAAAAAAAAAAAGAAGAAGAAGAAAAAGAAAGAAGAAGAAGAGGAGCAGTTAACAGATGCAAAGGCCCTAAGGTGGAAAGGAGGCAAGTATTCTGGATATACGGAAAGAAGTGTGCATAGCTGAAGCATGTGCCAGGGAGAAATACAAGTCAGAGAACTGGTGCAAATTGCAAGTACACAACCAACAGATCTTCTACCTAAGATGTTAACTTAAGACCTCACCTAAATATAGACAAACCAGATCACAGAAGCAGGACATGACAATTTTGCCTGTCACCAGCAGATGGCGACAGTGGCAGCAGGTCTGGCGTCACTTCCTAGCAGGACTAATGAGCAATCTCTCTGAATCTAGCCTGCTGCAGAGTAGAGGCCTTTCTGTTTGCATTAATCCTGCAAGAGCCATCACAACCCAAGGCCAGGTGAGCAGACCGAGCCACAGGTTGGCATCTGGATTGTCTCAAAGAGCGCAGAGAGAAAACTCCAGATGTAAGAGGCGGTTACAGGGGGTTGGAATCAAGAAGAAGGCCTGATTAGGGCCAGTTCTCAGACAGCAAGCCTGACAAGCAGCAGAAGCAGGTCTGGTCACTGGACAGGTGAAGGCTGGTGACAAAGAGATTGGGCACTGGTGACCTAACCAGGAGCTGGTGACGTATTGATACTCAGAGGTTCAAGGGCACCCAAGTCAGGCCTCTTCAGCAAACGGAGTCAAGTTCAAATACACGTGAAATGTTTGAAGAACAGAGTAACACCCGGTAGCAGGGGGCCGCCTCCTACTTACATGCACACAGGTGTCATAATAAACGTGGGGAAAACCCTGTTTATAGATGGGGAAGAGAAACTAAAAAAATGCTTAAATTATTCTACTATACACATAATAACCTTGTAACAAAGTGTTAAAGAAATTTAGATTTTGTTCAAACAACCATGGACAGGGGTTTTAAGTCTACGGCTCTCCTCTATACATGTATAAGTTAAGGAATCTTACATGATATTTTTCTAATTTAAGATAGCACCTGTATCAAGAACATATCCACACAAAACCTTGTACACAAATATGCATAAAACCCACATTTTCAACAGCTGAAAACTAGCAACAACCTAAATGCTCATCAAGAGGGAGATGAATAAAGTCTGACAGATCATACAACAAAATAGCATCAGCAATAAGAAGAAATGAACTATAGATGGGGCCACAGAAGAGTTCACCTTAAAATAGTTATACTGAGTAAAAAAGAACAAAAACCAATAGATACCATGTGAAACATGTCATTTATATAAAATTTCAGAAAATGTAAACTAATCTATGGTGCCAAAAGCACATCAACGGTTGCCTGGGAACAACAATGGGAGGGGTTACAATACAGTAACAAGACATTCGGGCCAGTGGAGGATGTGTTCATTACTGTGGTGATGTCCTGTGTGTACACGTGTTAAGGCATCAAATTGTTGTATGCTTTAAATATGAACAGTTTGTTGTATGTCATTAGGCCTTAGTCAATCAGCCAAAAAAAAAAAAAAATACCTGCTTCAGTAACTGAAATATCCTTTTGCTTATTTCAGGCAAATAATGTTAATTCATAATGAACTGATTATTTTCACTTTTGCGAAATAAATTTATTATGAGATTATATCCATTAAATGTGTACACACAACTCTTTTATATGCCTTGAAAACCGAAATAAAAAACTCAAATGTTTCAGAATCTACTGTACTTGGAAATACAAAGAAAATCCTAGATAAAATTATGTATAGTAGTCTGCTTCCGATTAACTAGTATAGCCCAAAAAATCATAGACAGGAAACAATTCATAGAGTACTAGGGAATATAAATTAAAGAACATAAATTAACATAAAACCTAACTTTCTCCACCTTTTCATCTTTTACTCACTCTCAATGCACAACCTTTTGCCCCCTTAACATTATCTTTAAACAGTTCTGAATACATAAATTCACAACATTGCATGAATCCTTCTCAGTCTTTATTGGTACTGTTGAGAACTGTCATGTTATAGGTTAGTGTCTATACTGACAGTACATCCGTTTTTTTTTAATACTTCTCAGAAACACTCTTCTTATTATTTTTGTCTTATGTTTCTTTATATTTTCCTGCCATTCCCCCAGCTTTTGAAAATCAAAGTTCCCAGATTTTCCATCTGTGGTTTCTGTATCACTTCATTTTGTTACTCGCTGCTATAGTCTGTATGTATCCCCTCCAAAACCCACACTGCAACTCAGTCTCCCTTGTGTGGGATTAAGTGGTGGGGCTTTGGGGGAAAGCATTAAATCACGAAGGCTCCCCGCGTGAATGGATTAGTGCCTCACAAAAGGACTGGAGTGAGCAAGCGAGCTGAGCCCCCGTTGGTCCCTTCGGCCGTGTGAGGACACAGCACTGGTCCCCTCTGGAGGATACGGTGACAAGGTTTCATTTGGGAGACAGCTCCACCAGACATCAAACTGGCCAGCACCAGATCTTACATTTCTCAGCCTCCAGAACTATGAGAAATAAATTTCTATGATTCACAAATTACCTAGTCTCGGGTATTTGGTTGTAACAGGACAAAGATACTAAAACGCTCACTCTACCACTTCTTCGTATTTTCGTTGAGTGTTCTCATCCACTGCAGTGCTACGACGCACATGTCCGGACAGCTCACTGTGAGCTCCAGAGAGGATATCTAAGCCCCATGTCGTAGACGGTTATTTGATGGCCTCTCCAACTGCCCCACATTGCCCAGGCCCCTCCCCTTTTAATCTGCCTTAGACCTTAAGAAACCCTTGCAGCTTCCTCATTTTCCCCCTGAGGAAAATCAACCAAGACCATAATGTCCCATGATCGTGAGGATGCAGAGCTAAGTGGGATCCTGCCATCGTGTCCAAAGGTCCACAGATCACCGATAGAGCAACAACAGAAATCCAGCACTGGGCATTAGTGACAATACTGCTGCAGTCACCCTTCTGGTGTGTCACCTCGTAAACTGGAAATACACTCTACTCTCATCCACATCATTAAACAATCTCTAACAAAAAAACTGGGTGCTATACAGGCCTTTCCTCCCTGCCACAGTCACATTCTGAGCTCTCAGATCATCAGAGATAGTTCATCTAGAGTAAGATGTTCTGCTCCCTGCTTTGGGCTCAGTAAGCCCTGGCTCTGGGGTGAAAGAGTCTGGATCCTCCTGCTCAGATCGTGTCTGCTGCATCGTCAGCTCACACTCCGCGCTTTCTCTAAAAGTGAGAGGAACAGAGGCCATGCTGGATAATACAGGGCCCAGAGACCTGGCCATGGTCCACCTCTCGCTTTATACTTTTCCTTTGGTCTGAGCCTCACTCCCCAGCATTCTGTATTTCTTCAGCTGTATTTCTGCTTTGCAATCATTCACACCCAGCCTTATCGGTTCTTTCTGGATTTGTCATTCATTTCTTTATCTAAATATTTTGAGATTAGTAAGAGAGTCTCTAATAAGATCAGGACCGCAAAAGCTCAGATTCAGCTCTGATCTGAAAAAAAGGACAAAGCCCCAGGAAACAAGAAGTTTAGTGTCACGGAGAGAAATACTATCCCCAGCAACTCAGGAGCACGCCACAGCAGCTGACTCCTGCAGATCTGTGCAGAGAACAGACCCGCCAGTAAACCCCAGGTATAATCAGAGGATGGGGCACTTTTCTTAAAAGCAACACTGCTCCCTGGTTGAGTGTGAGATTTTCTGCTCAGAAAGTCTAAAGTGCCATACATTCATAGGAGAAGTTGTGGTTTCGGAACAGGAAAAATTCCAAAGCTCTTTTTCATGGGAACAACTGATCTTTCTGAGTCTCCCTGTACATATATTTCATTCTTTCTTTCATTCTTTCAGTCTATAAAGAGCATTGACTCTTTTAATCTGTCACCGCAGAGCAGATTAGCAGGAGCTTTTTTTTTTTTTTTTTTTTTTTATTGTTGGGGATTCATTGAGGGTACAATAAGCCAGGTTACACTGATTGCAATTGTTAGGTAAAGTCCCTCTTGCAATCATGTCTTGCCCCCATATAGTGTGACACACACCAAGGCCCCACCCACCTCCCTCCTTCCCTCTTTCTGTTTCCCCCCCCATAACCATAATTGTCTTTAATTGTCCTCATATCAAAACTGAGTACATAGGATTCATGCTTCTCCATTCTTGTGATGCTTTACTAAGAATAATGTCTTCCACGTCCATCCAGGTTAATATGAAGGATGTAAAGTCTCCACTTTTTTTAATGGCTGTTTTAACAAGCTCACATTCCAGAGGGTTGGAGAGAGTTGGGTGAGGAGGGAGGGAATAATATGCAAACAGCTGAAAAATAAACAAGATAATGTGAGACTCTAATTGGGACTATGGTGAAAACAACAGACAGGCATGTTAAAAAGTAACAAAATTGGAAGAAGAAGACTTTAAATTGAAAAACCAGGGCATGGCGCCCGTGGATCAGTGGTTAGGGCGTCGGCCACATACACCAGGGCTGGCAGGTTCGAACCCTATCCGGGCCTGCTAAACAACAATGACAACAACAACAACAGCAACGAAAAATAGCCAGGCATTGTGGTGAGAGCCTGAGGTCCCAGCTACTTGGGAAGCTGAGCAAGAAAATTGCTTAAGCTCAGGAGTTTGAGGTTCCTGTGAGCTGTGACACCATGGTACCTAATGGGGATGACATAGTCTCAAAAAAAAGGAAAAAGAAAAACCAGGAAAAGTTTCTCAGATAAAATTAATGTCTAAGCTGAAATGCCAACGGAATCCATGAGGATGGGGCATTATTTGCTTTATTTCAATAGATTTAGGGAGTACAAGTGTTTCTTGTCACATGAACAAATTATGTAATACTGAAGCCAGGGTTTCGGGGTGCAGGTCCCCAGAGCATGTGCACTGTACTGAGAGCCACATTCCCATGCCTAGCACAGTACCAAGCATGTGACTGATATTCATAAAATTATTGCTAAATAAATGAATTGTTTGCCTTTTAACAGCAAGTCATGATAATAGAGCTTACACCTGGTTTTACCTGACAGTTAAAAGCCGTCCCTAACACCCACCCAAGAAAGGGCCTCTGTTCTACAGCTCTGGTCATCAGCTCTGAGGTTTGCTGTCTGCCATGTGAAGAGCTCTGCTGCTTTAAATCACCTCCGACTCCTGGGCAGTGGGCCACTTACATGCCTTCCCTTAAGATTCACAGACGATTCTGAGCATTTTGCAACATTCCTTCTACCCCAAACCATTTTGCTCTCCAACCCCAAGGACTGCATCTCTTACTTCTGTTTCCTGCCTCATTTTACCCTTCGAATTCCACGTTCAGTACTGTCTCTGTACAGTACTCAGTACACTCTGCACCCCGACACCCTCTCAGTCACAATCCAACGTACCTTTCCAGTTTTGCCATCCAGGCCTTGTGAACAGAGGATGGTCACTGTAATCTCTGGAGTCCATCTTGTCAGGGATCTGAACCCAGGCCTAACACTTGCCAACTATAGGGCTTTGAACAAATTGTTCAACCTCTCTCAGCTTTCACTTCCTCACTGAAAAAAATTAGGATATTAATGGTTCCTGTCTTGTAAGTTGCCATAAAGATTAAATGAGTTGGATCATGTAAGGCACTTAGTCCTAAACACAGAACGTGATAAATCAATGTTATCACTATTGGGGATCTTTCTAGCTCACTCCCACATTAGGGAATTCAATGCATCACAGGCCCTTCACTGAGAGAAGGAGGAGTCTTGTCTTTGAACAACGATGAAGTCTTATTTCATAGATTAGGGATTTTAATTTCTGAATTGAAATTTAATTTTATGACCTAGACCAATATAGGACCTACCTAAGAATAGGTCAAAAAAAAAAAAAATCAAAGGCTATACCCATGTTATCATCCAGGGACACTAAATAAATTTTAAGGACATAGCAGGTAAAAAAACCAAAAAGTTGTATTTTGATTATGTTGTGACTGGCACTTGCTCAAGACACTACTTACACTCACATTTATGTTTAAGTATAAAAAAGGAAACTCTTTGCCCTAAGAGTTAACATGTGTGCCTAGTAAACATACAAGTTACATTTGAAATGGCAATATTAATCAGAGAAAACTTTTAGGGATCAAGCACAGTGGCTCACGCCTGTAATCCCAACACTCTGGGAGGCCAAGGAGGGTGTATTGCTTGAGCTTTGGAGTTTGAGACCAGATTGAGCAAGAGTGAGACCCTGTCTCTACTAAAAATAGAAAAACTAGCCAGGCATGGTGATGGGAGCCTGTAGTCTCAGGTACCTGGGAGGTTGAGGGAAGAGGATTGCTCGAGGCCAAGAGTTTGAGGTTGTAATGAGCTGTGATGTCACAGCACTCTACCCAGGGCAACAAGTGAAAGCAACTCTGTCTCAAAAAAAAAAAAAAAAAAAGTAAAGCTTATAGAAGTACCCCATTACTAATATTTATAAAAGGAGAACAACCATCCTTTTCTTCTTTTCAAGTACATATTCTAAAGATTATTTATTTTTTTTTTTTTACCCACAAACAGGTTAGATACTGAATGACTGTTCTTAAGTTCATTTAACAAAGAGGAGTTTAGGATTTGCTATTTTGGGATACATTCCCAACACATTTAAGAGTGAGTCAGTCCTTTAAAGCTTTAAAACAGAATGTACTCCTGATGGACTTTTCATTTGGGCATTTTCCATTCAAAAAAGATTAGTTTCAAGCTACACATTTTGGCTTGTAACAGAATTTTCATCAGCACTACTTGTATTCACAAGCTTAGCTTTCAAGTTCTCAAAACTCCTAGCATTCTCCCAAATTAGCATTAGGCCACAATACACAGTCGATGTTTTTGCTGATCCTCCTGCTACACACTCAAAAAAAAATTTTTTTTTTCATTTCTGCAATCACTTTTCCTCGACACTTACTGATTACTGTCAATTGCAATGGAAGAACACATTTCATGTGTTGCTTGATTTCTTTTTTTTCCTGAAAAAGACTTTCTATGCCAAGGACTTATCCCAAATGCGTAGGGAATATCCGTCAGTTTAGCACCTCTTTAATTTTCAGACTTGGTCCTACTTTAGTTTTCACCGTCATATTTGCTTTATTGTCCATCTATTGCTTTCAAAATGCACAGTCTTTTGCTTCAAAGGACATGATTAGGCACAAACACAGAAAACATACTACATGACCCTCATCGGCAGCCACTGGTGATGGGCCAAGTTAACTCATGCTTGTTATATAAAAAAGATTTGTTGTTATTTAAGATAAAACAGGGTAAATGTAAAGATTCTTCCCTATCAAGGTTCCATGTATGATGTATTTGCATATATTCCGAAAATATTTATTACCAAATATAGGCCAGACTGATCTGTGCACTGAGCATATAAACCTTGAACAATAAAGATACAGTCCCTTTAATGCTCATGGGACTGCAAAACTTACGGGGGATACAAACAAGTTAAAAAGCACATGTATAACAGACATGTGAAGGCAACCGCAGAGTAGGACGCATGCTGCCATGAGCGCTCAATACAATGGACGCAGCACGGAGCCGGTATGAGGAACTCCATCTCAATTCTGCTACTTAATGGGCCCGTTCCTGATCTTTTGTGCCACTCATTTTCCTCACCTATAAAAGGGAGATGAGTATATAGTAATTGCAAGTATTTCACAGGATTACTGTGAGGGCTATTGCTGCATCACAGTTCCTGAGCAGCTCTCAGATTTCTGTCTGCCTTAGGAGCACTGGCACTAACTGCTTCTTATTCCACACTTTTTTTAAGGATGTTTGTACAGCAAAAGCAGACAAAGTGTCCTCTCCAGAGCAAAGGGCGGGCATAAATACCATCACTTATCAAAGAACCAGATTCCCTAGGGCCAGGGCTATTCACCTGTAATATAATCTATCGCACGTGCAAGCATCATCTGGACCCTTTTGTGTCACTCTTGGGGACTGGTGCTCAAGAAACTGGCACACATAAAAAAAAAAATGCTGGTACTCTGGCTGCTACTATCACCGAAATAATAATGTTTTTTGTCTCTAATCCGGAGTTTGATGACTCCTGTCAGCTTTCATGAAACCATGACAGGCTGACTTCTTAAGATTACTAATAGGGTAAGGTAAAATCTCAGTCTTCACAGTTCTTGACAACTATATGACTTAATGTATGTGAGGTGCTTACAGCAGTACCTAGCAAGTGGTAAGTTCTCAATAGCTGCTAGCGATTGTGGTAGACAGAAAATTGTCCCCTGAAGATGCCCAGGCCCTCGCTCCCAGAACATATGGGTATATTATGTTTCTCAGCAAAAGGGAAATTATGGTTACAAGTAGAATTAAATCACTTATCATCTGACCTTAAGACGGAAAGAATATTCTGGGCGGTGCCTGTGGCTCAAAGGGGTAGGGCGCCAGCCCCATATGCCAGAGGTGGTGGGTTCAAACCCAGCTCTGGCCAAAAAAAAAAAAAGAATATTCTATATTATCTAGATGAACCCAACATAATCACCAGGTACCTGAAAAGTGAAAGCTGGAGGCAGAAAGAGTCAGTGTCAGGGAGATAAAATGAGAGAAGGCGCTAACATCCATTGCCAGCCCTGCAGAGAGGACAGACTTCAGAAACTACGATCGTTAAAAAAGAAATCAGAGATTCTCCCCTGAAGCCCCCAGCGAGAACAGCGTCAGACTTCAACCTACATAACAATAAGATACAAATTTTGTTGTTTTAAGTTGTTAAATCTAGATGATAGTTTGTTACAGCATTAATAGGAAACTAATACAGTTATGGTCAACCTCGCCTTGATTATTATTATCGTTCCTACATACAAGAAATCCCTAATATTGCCCCAAAAAATAGATCTCATCAATTATGAGATCTATTAAGAGACTAGAAAGTAGTCAGAGAAAAAGTCCATTTCAAGCTTTTGGAGTAGTGAGTGCAAAGGAGGAAGAGAGAACACACCACTTTCAGTAAACAAAAAAAAACCTGAATCGGTGCACTTGACCCGTGTGGTACACACAGGAACAAACTTGCTTTGGATGCGCTGAGTTTGAGTTGCCCCTGGAAGATCCAGACAGACATCTCTAATAAGAAACTGAGTACAGAAATCTGATGCACTGAAGAGAGAGGGCTGAGCAGGGCAACAGGTGTAAGGAGCTATCAATATATAGCTGGGGGGAGCCCGGGAACAACGCTGAGGAGAAATGGGGCTGAAACAGACGTCTATGGAGCACTGGCATTTAAGAGACATGCAGAGGAAGCAGGAAATGGAGAGGTCCACAAAGAACACTGCTGCTCAGGTGTTGTCCTGAGGGTGAGAGCGTGACATCACCTCATCCAAGAGGAGAGTCAAGAGGACAGTGTGTATAACATCTTGGGCATATTTATAAAACACAGGTTACATATATTCAAGTATTTAAATATTAATTAATGCTTTCCAAGAATACTAGTTTATCATTCCATATCATTTTCAACAGATTTCCAAAACTACTTATAAAGTCTTTTATCCAGGCAGAGTACCAAGTCTAATCATGTGTGTTAGCACGGTCACCTGGAGGCAGGAAAAACCCCAGTCCCCTTAGGGGCTCTCCCCAATCAGCACTGCCTTGAGTGTCGGTTACCAGAGTGAGCCTAACCTACAGCATGGAGCCCTGGAGGCTTTCTTGTTTTCAAAGTCTCAGGTAGCTGAGAGTCATTTTAGAGGTTTAAGTAGCTCCTTGACACTCTTTAATTGGCAGATTCACATTTCCAACAGAAAAGAGTATGAAAACAGTACTACTTATAACTGAGCATTCTTAACTCTTGAAATTTGCAGTTGTCAGTAAAATGTGTTTTTAAATTCATATGTATTTTGGACAGTCTGAGTACAAAGCGGTTACCTCTAAAAGAAATTATTTATGTAGGTTTGATAAAGTGGAAACAGATATTTGTTGTGCCTTAAGGCTAGTTTATTGCCTTAGCATAAACTGTACTAGTAGTATATACTATGCTCAATAAAAAAATGCAAACCGGGCAGCACCTATGGCTCAAAGGAGTAGGGCACCCACTGACCCCATATGCTGGAGGTGGTGGGTTCAAACCCAGCCCTGGCAAAAACTGCAAAAAAAATAAATAATAATAATAAAATTAAATTAAAAAATGCAAACATATGATTCAAAGGAGCCAATGTGGGGTTCTTAGTCTAAAACTGGATACCATTAATTTCAAACAGAATCAAACACTTACAGAAGCCCCTAAAGGAAAAAAATCATGGACAATGGACATCAGTGGTAACTTGTTGATTTTTTTTTTTTTTATCACTTCTTATCACAGCATAAAGTATTAACTGATATGAACTGGGCATCTAAACAATCAATTTGTTTTCAGAGAGCTGGTAGTATAAACAAGACATACTGAAATTCACTGTGGATTTTAAAAGGTTCCTAAGGAAATCTCTGCGGGTATTTAGGGTAATGAGGACAGAGAGAAAAGGGAAGAAAAGGATTTAAGAACTGAATGATTTCAGAAACTGAAGACATGGTGATATTGTGTTGATTTACTAGATTTTGACACTACCATGAAGCTAATTTGCCTTTAAGAGGACTAAACCTAGAATCTTATCAATTTAATCCTTGGCCTGCTTAAAAAGGCTTTATCTTTTTATAAACCAAACCTATAGATTTGCTATTTGAAACAGCATCAAGCTAGTCAGTGTCATGGAGAAAAATGAACGGCAGGCCCCTTTCAGGCTGAATTATGTATCAGCCAGGAGCTATTGATCAAAACATGAGCCAGGTCTCTCATTATCGCAGGGGCTCTGCTGCAAACACCTTCCTCAGAATACACAGAAAATGCCTTCTCCAAAGTTTTTCAACAGAAGTTTCTGAAAGCTTCTATTCAATGCCTTTCCCCACCAAAACCCATTACTAGTGTTCCAAATATTCTCTCATTTAATTTACATTAGATCAGGAAATGAAATACAGAAGGAACCAAAAACGAGGCAGAGATTGAACTGAACCCTTTACCTCTCCAAGCTCCAGTATCTAATGTGTATCACCAACGTTACATTCATTCCTGAGGAGTGTTTTATAGGGAGGAAAACATTTTGTACCCATAATGGGGAAATGCTGAGAAGGAGGGTATTTTTTTTTTCTGTGCCCTTCATAAAATTGTTGCTCCTAATGTAAATACTCAGGGAATTGGCATGATGGAAAATTGCCAGAAGCCATTTTCCTAACACCACGGTTAATAGAGCATGAGGGTTCTATAGCTCAGGACGCCGGGTAACTGACGGTGCACGGAGGGAGGGAGACCGGCGTGACGGAAACGATAACATCCTTCTCATCACTTGTAATGGCTTGTCCTCCAAGCACCCTATGCAAATCTTTTATTGGTGTACATGGGATCTGTTTGAATAGTTATTAAAATGAAAACCAATATTCTAATGTAAACATAAAAGGGAACTAAAATGCAGAGTTCCAAGAGCACAAAAGCATCGACTTGTGTTTTGCAGTAGCATTTGGGATAGTCCAGTCCAGGTGAGGATGGCCCCTTCCAGCCTGGTCCGGGACACCCACAAACTGTTTGTGACAATTCTAGAGCTAACTACCTGAAGGGGCTTGTGGCCCCTCCCAGCATCTCAGTATGCACGTGTGTGTGTGTGTGTAAATTAAATTCATTTAATAATCATATAATGTCAACACACTCGATGAATATACAGGAGTGTATATATTGCATAGTATTACATATGGGCACACTGAAACCCAGCATGCACATGTACTGCATAGCAGACACATATACAGGATTGAAATTAGCCAAATTTTGGTAATCTACCTGAGTTCTACGGATCTACAATTGCAAACTCATTCTGGCAGTAGACTCCTCTGTGTCCTCTATGTAACTTCAGGCACATGGAGGAAGTAAAATTGGAAACTCTTGCTGCTTTTGTCCCAAGGGGTTCAGTTTAATAATAACAGTGAATAATACTTTTCAAAAATCATTTGAGCCAGGCATGGTGACTCACACCTGTAATCCCAGCACTCTGGCAGGCCGAGGCAGGTGGATCGCGTGAACTCAGGAGTTCCAGACCAGCCTGAGCAAGAGTGAGACCCTGTCTCTACTAAAAATAAAAAACCAGACAGGTGTGGTGGCAGATGCATATAGTCCCAGCTACTGGGAGGCTGAGACGAGAGGATCACTTGAGCCCAAGAGTTTGAGATTGCTATGAGCTATGATGTCACTGTACTCCACCCAGAGCAACTGAGTGAAGCTCTGTCTCAAAAAAATAAATAAATAAATAAATAAATCATTTGTAAGGTCTCCAAATTAGGTATATAACTATAGTATCTCTAACTCTTATTTTCAACAGTTCTAACATGTCAGTTATGATGTACTTACCTTTGCTACTTCTAAAATTTAATTCATTGTTACTTATAGGTATGTTCTTGTATTTAATGTAATGTAATAGTCATCCCTAACACTTCTATGTGTTACTGGAAAAATAAAGCCATCCTTTCAACATTTGGCATGCAATTCAAAATAATGATGTTTCAGGAAATGTTTATTTCTACATAAGATAACATCATAAAATATATTAAATAAATAACATTTCTATATTTACCTTTATAAAATGTATTTTAAAAATCTTTAAGCCTTGATTTACAAAGACTTTTTGTTAAGTTTGCAACTACTAAAAACTTGTAAAAAGTTTTTAGATTACTGGACCATATAATGAATTTGTCATTATTATCACTCTACTACAGAGATGTGCCACATTATTTAGATAACATATGAGATTTTTAAAAAAATCAAAAAGTACTCAAGGAATTTTTAAAAAGTTTTCTATACTGGCTGGGCGCAGTGGTTAATCATGCCTGTAATCCTAGCACTACAGAGGCTGAGCCAGGTGGATGGCTTGAGCACAGGAGTTTGAGAACATTCTGAGCAAGAGTGAGACCCCATCTCTACTAAAACAGGAAAAACTAGCCAGGTGTTGTGGTGGGTACCTGTAGTCCCAGGTACTCAGGAGGCTGAGGCAAAGGAACACATGACCCCAAGCATTTGTGGTTGTTGTGAGCTATGACACCACTGCATCCTACCCAGGGTGACAGAGTGAGACTCTTTCCAAAAAAAAAAAAATCTACACTGATTATCTGTTGAGAAAATTTAGGATTTGGAAATGTCAGAAATATTAAACACACAAACATCAAAGACATTAAGTTTCTAAGTTTGAGATCACCATTGACTTTAAGACTTCATTAAATCATCATCTCCTCCTTTCTCCTTCCCAGCCTTCTTATTCTGTCTTATTGGCTCTTGGAGTACAGGTGTAAAAGAATATTGTGTTCAGTGAATCAAATGAGTTATTGGTATTCTGAAGCATAAAGTACATGAAGAGAAATGGTAGGAGGCAAGTTAGGATGGAAGCAAGTAAATATTGAAGGATATTGTATCACCTTATAGGGTTTTACTTAAAGTCGTGGAGAGTCGCAAACAATCTGTGTTCAGGGAGAAAACTACCTTACGCTAGCCTTGTTATTCCAAGGTGTGGTTCATGAATCAGCAGCATCAGCATCACCCGGGAACTTGCTAGTAATGCAGAATCTCAGAACCAGCTCCAGACCTACTGAATGAGAACATGCATTTTCAGAAAACCCTTAAGTGATTTATATATAGTTTGGGAAGTGCTGCCCTAGAGAAAATCTTCCATGTGGAGTACTTTCCTGTGAGATTGTGAAAGACCATCCATGAATATGGGAGAGTAAACTAGAACCCTTAGTTGTATTTATTTTTGCCTGGCATAATAAGAAATAGATTAAGCTCTTGCAATAGTCAGCATAAGAGCTGATACAGATATTCTGCCTTGGGCCATGTACTGAGGACCTTGAACATGAGCAGCAGACGTCATAACAGCATTGCCCTTCCCATTAGTTCACTTTCATGGCCCTAGGGCCTGTGGCAGTATCTGGAACACCAAATTGAATAGAATTATGAATTAATATCATATATTTTAAACCAACCTTCAAAAAGTTAGTAGGTGGCTTTAAAAGATTCCTACAAAAAAGAATAGATTGAGGTTTGTACTAATAATGCAAACACAGCAAGAAAGAAACAAGAAGAAAATGGCAGAGCTGACAGTTCTTTGATTCTTCATAAGAATAACTGATGTTTTTGAGTACGTACTAAGGCCAGGCACTTTCTAAGTGATTCATTTGTATCTACTCAGTAGATCCTAAATGACCTATGAGAAAGACACTATTATGAGCTGCATTTTGCAGATGTGAAACTGAAACACAAATACGTTGTATAAATTGTCCAGGCCAGTTTGGTATTAGTAAAGAAGAGACCCAAATTTTGGTAGTCTGGTTTATATCTACTATACTCTCTTCATTCTGTTACATTTCCATTATGAAGTAAAAGCAAAGAGTTAACTACGTATTATAAAAAGAAAACACAAATGTATCAACATGGGTACTTGCATTAATATCACTCTTAGAATTACCTTCACTCTGAATGCATATTATTCTTTGAAATTTAGCTAATGAAAGTTGCATGTATGCTCTTTCACAATTAGATAACTATAGCTAAGTAGAAGTGAATGTGTTTAAAAGAAATCTGGTAGTGGTACAAAACTGAGAAGAAAAAGGAAACTGCGGTTGCAGTACATAAGTTTTCAAATTTGAATTTGCATTAGAATCACCTGGAGGGATTATTAGAATTCACATTTCTGGGCCACAGCCCAGAGTTTTTGACTCAGTCTGGGTTGGAGCCTGAGGATTTGCATTTCCATCAAGTTCCCAGGCAGCATTGATATGCAGGTCTGGGGATCACACTTTCAGAATCCTTGTTGCAAGAAAAGAGTTTAGAACACAGATTCTCAAACCATTGTCTTACATTTGAGTCCCCTGAGAAAGCTTTCCAAAATATCAATGCCTAGATTTTATGAAATTGAGATGTTAGCAAGACGACAGTGGAATAGGACTTTCCAGATCTCATTCCCCTATAGTAACATCAATTTGAGTAAGTATCCATACACAAAAACACCTTCACAAGAGCTAAGAAAGCCAGTTGAGTGGTTACAGCACTTAAAGTCACACATAAATAGGTAAAGACACATTGAAGAGGTTAAGAAGGACTGTTTTACGTTACTCCCTAGCCACAGATAGCATTACATGGACAGAGAAGCCCTCCACAACAGGGAGAGAGAGGGAAGTAAGCACCGAACTTTGCCTCAGACTCAACACAGTGTCCACCCCAGTAAAACTCAGCACTGGCCAGGCCCAGATAAACACATCTATCCTAACACTAGGCTAACCCCAGCAGGCCTCAGACAAGGCACACCATCTGGCTAGTCTCAGTATCCCCTGGCTTTGGAGCCTCCCTAGTACCAGGCAAGACTCCTAACATTCAGGCCCACATATACTATCTCCATGCCCACCCTAGCACCAGGCATCCCCATGACTGAAGACCCATCCCAATATACTTATACATCCAGTCCAGCACCGACCCTACCCTGAAGACTTATATAAGACCCATGCAGCTCCAGTTAAGCCTTGGTGGCTACCATCTGGACCCCATAAATACAGGCTCCAAGCCTCCCTTCACAGATCCAGGCTTTAGGCCCACTCCTACAGACCTAGTCAAATCTACCCAAGTGGATCCCAGCTCCAGGCCCAACCCTATAGACCCAGACACAAATCTCACCTACTTACTGGCCCAGGCACCATGCCAGCCTGCTCAAGAATGGCTGCCACAAGCAAGCCCATGTTAGCACAAGACAATCTGTCAAGAATCTCTGGATGGGCTGCCTGATAAAGGACTTTTTCTTAAAAAGGCAGTCTGAAAAGACTGGAATAAATCCCTACTTCTTCAAATGTAGACAACAATGCATGGCCACGAGAAAGGATCAAGAACACTCAGGAAAATATGACACCAGAAAGGGAACCAAAGAAGTCACTAATAGCCAACCCTAAAGAAACAGAGGTATACAGACTTCCTGACACAGAATTCAAAATAATTGAAGTATGTCCAGTGAATGTTAGAAAATTCAAAGAGATAATTTCATTAAATGAAGAAAACAATAAACAAACAAAATGGAGAATTTAAAAAGAGCCATTGAAATTATTAAAAAATAAAAATTCTGGTGAGTGGAGGTAAGATGGCCAACTGGAGCCAGCTTTCCACAGAGGCTCTCATCCAGAAGGAGAGTTAAAGGACAGAAGTTTAGCAAGTAAGCTGATGGTCTGGACATGAGCCAAGAGAGAAGGTTGAAGAACACACATCAACCCTGCTGAGGTGAGCTGTGACCCAAGG
The DNA here is from genome assembly GCF_027406575.1 of Nycticebus coucang. Lineage (NCBI taxonomy): Eukaryota > Metazoa > Chordata > Mammalia > Primates > Lorisidae > Nycticebus > Nycticebus coucang. The sequence continues at coordinate 50,075,452 of NC_069782.1, forward strand.
AAACAAACAATAGGTACAAAATCCATTGCCAAGCGATGGGAGTCCCCTCCCCCATGAGAATGGCTCATAGTAAACTTTCTACAAACAAGTGAGCAGAGTTTAGATCTCCTCCTACTTTGTCACAGGGGAGAGACCTTCTAAAAACTGGAATTCCTTGCCCAGTGTGCCATGGCACTCTCCCACCAGGCATAAAACTGTATAAAACTGTACATATTCTCTACCTGCAATTCTGAACTCCCAGCACTCCACTCTAATTTCAACCCCAGGTTTGGAAGTCTGTCCCCCATGGAGTCCAGATTCTTGGGCATTTTCTCAAGAGGTGTGGACAAAGTGTAGGCTATTGCAAGTATGTGCTGATTCTGCAGCATGGGTGAAAGGAGAAGAGGGTGGACTGAGGGAACCATATGGGAGAGGGAGAGGCAGTACCCCACAGCGCAGAGAAGCAGCAGCAGCGGTGGAAACAATAGGGCTCACATCCCTGGGGATATTTTGGAGAGACACTGCCTGCCTCTCTGGGCAACCAGAGAAAGCCACACATCTTCTCTGGTGGCAGACACTGGTGTAACAGATCTGGAATGGAAACAAAGGCCCCATGAGTAAATGGTATGCCTGAGGCTGTACCTGCCTGGGTGGGGCACGGCAGGGACCGAGACTAGAATATGCACGCACAGAGACGGCATACTCCCAGGGTAGGGCTGAGTCAGAAGGACTGCTCTAGTAAGCCTAACAAGCACCTGGAGCCCAGGGGATCATGTATGAGACAAAAGTAGGCTGACAGAGAGGCAGGAAATGAGAGCTCGGTGTGAGCTCTAACCACACCCACCCCAAGACAGAGTGCAGCAGGGATAGACACACCAGCTCCAGGCAGCGGCACAGACCAGGGTTGAGTTACAGTTTCTGTGAACTCAAACAGCACCTGGTCCACAGGGAAATATAGCCAGGACAGAAACACAAATTCTGCAAAAACAGAAGAGTCAGCAACATCAATCAGGGACGGGGTTGGAACTGAGTGACTCCCCACAGCTTCCATTAAGTACCCAAGGTTATCAGGCCTCAGCTTCCCCTGCCGGATAGTGGCAGAGTGCAGTGGTCTGGTGAAGGAGACATAGATCTCCCTGTGACTCAGGCAGGTGCAAATCCCTGGTGTGTCTGCTCATTGAAGGGAACCTGGGACACAGCCCTGTGGAGTTACCAGTGACTGGGTGTGAAAGAGGTGCAAGGTGGGGAAGGAGGCATCAACCTTCCCAGACTAATTCATTTGCTGGGTGAGTCCTTCTGACTCCAGGGAGCACCAGAGTAAGTCATACTCAAGCTGCTAGCAGACCTGTGTTATCTAGTTGCCAGAAACTTTTTGAACTCTCCCACTTGAGACTGGGTGCTGACTGGGACAATTGATTTGGATCTCTTGAACTGGCCCAATCACCCAAGGACTATCCAAAGTGGTACCCTGGGTGTGTGGTTATGGAAAGGTTTGATTTTCCTTTTCCAGTTGTTGCCCGTGGGGTTGGGGGTGACTTAATTGCTGGTATTTCTCCACAGCTGAGACTTAAACGCAGAGTAACTGATTCATTAGGGTAGGATAGAGACCATCTGAAAACAAGACAGAGCCACTTAGCCTCACCACACAGAGCAGGCGTCCAGTGTCTCAGGCCATAGCAGTCTACAGGTCCTTTGCAAAGCTCTATGGGAAAAAGTACAGACACCAGTCCAAGCTCTTGGGCAAAGGGCTGGTTAATCACTACTCCAGGAGCCCCCAACCTAATTTCACCTTATCTGCTCATATAGCCAAACAGTGTAAAATAATCATGGGGAGGTATCAGCCGAAAAACTCTGGCAACACAAATAACCAGAGTAGATCAACTCACCCAAGGAACAACATGGCAGATACAACAGAAAATCCCATTCATAAACAAATGGCTGAGATACCAGAAATCGAATTCAGAATTTGAATTGCAAATAAGATTAATAGAATGGTGGTAAAGTTAGAAATTAGAAATTCAAGGAGCTCCTTAGAAATTCAAGGAGCATTTCAAAAGTTGCCTCAAGAATTCAATGAATTCAAAGACAAAATCACCAAAGATTTTGACACATTGAGACAAGAACTTGCAGCCTTCAAAGATCTGAGAAATACAATAGAATCCCTCAGTAACAGAATGGAGCACACAGAAGAAAGGAATTCTGACAATGAAGACAAAGCTTTTTTTTTTTATTTTTTTATTTTTACTTTTTTATTGTTGGGGATTCATTGAGGGTACAATAAACCAGGTTACACTGATTGCAATTGTTAGGTAAAGTCCCTCTTGCAATCATGTCTTGCCCCCATAAAGTGTGACACACACCAAGGCCCTACCCCCCTCCCACCGTCCCTCTTTCTGCTTACCCCCCCATAACTTTAATTGTCATTAATTGTCCTCATATCAAAATTGAGTACATAGAATTCATGCTTCTCCATTCTTGTGATGCTTTACTAAGCTTTTGAACACTCCAAAATGCTAAAAAAGGAAGAGAAGTGGAGAGCAAAAATGGATCATTCTCTCAGAGAGCTCTGGGATAATTCGAAGAAAACTAATATTCATCATACAGGAATTCCTGGAGTCAACGATGTTGCTTTGAAAAGCACAGATGCTCGACTTCATGAGATAATGAAGGAGAACTTCCAAGACATAACAAGAGATTCTGAAATTCATATATCAGACAGTTTCAGAACCCCAGCATGACTCAACCCAAATAAGATATCTCCTAGACACGTTATAATTAATTTCACCACAGTTAACATGAAGGACAAAATTCTGCAAGCAGCCAGACATAACAAAACCATAACCTACAAGGGGAAGAATGTTAGAATGACTACAGATCTCTCTGCTGAAACCTTTCAAGCTAGAAGAGGGGAGGTCATCAACTTTTAATCTCCTCAAACAAAATAACTTTCAACCCAGGAAGCTATATCCAGCTAAACTGCATTTTATTTATGATGGAGAAATTAAATAATTAATTTGTCTGTATTTCTGGCAAATGGAAATCAGAAAAAAGCAAGTGTTGCAATTTTATTTGCAGATACAATAGGCTTTAAACCAACAAAAGTAAGGAAAGAAGGATGGTCACTTCATATTTCTCAAGGTAACACTCAACATGATGAGATTTCAATCATTAACATTTATGGACCCAACCAGAATGCACCTCAATTTATAAGAGAGACTCTAACACATATGAGCAACATGATATCCTCCAGCACCATAATAGTTGGAGATTTTAACACTCCTTGGGCAGTGTTGGATACATCCTCCAATAGCAAACTAAGCAAAGAAATTTTAGAATTAGACTTAGACGTAACCATTCAACAATTTAATTTAATACACAAATATAGTATATTTCATCCCCCAAAAACTGAATACATATTCTTCTCATCAGCCTATGGAACATACTCCAAAATTGATCACATCTTAGGTCACAAGTCTAGCCTCAGCAAATTTAAAAGAATAGAAATTATTCCTTGCATATTCTTGGACCATCATGGAATAAAAGTTGAACTCAGTAACAACTGGAATCTGCATATTCATACAAAAACATAGAAACTAAATAACCTTATGCTGAAGGATAGCTGGGTGATAGATGAGATTAAGAAGGAAATTACCAAATTTTTGGAACAAAATGATAATGAAGACATGAATTATCAGAAACTCCGGGATACCACAAAGGCAGTCTTAAGAAGGAATTTTACAGCACTACAAGCCTTTCTCAAGAGAACAGGAAGAGAGGAACTTAACAACTTAATGGGACATCTCAAGCAATTGGAAAAGGAAGAACATTCCATCCCAAACACAGCAGAATAAAAGAAATAACCAAAATTAGAGCAGAATTAAATGAAATTGAAAACAAAAGAATTATACAACAGATCAATAAATCAAAAAGTTGGTTTTTTGAAAAGGTCAATAAAATAGATAAACCTTTGGCTAACCTAACCAGGAAAAAAAGAGTAAAATCTCTAATTTCATCAATCAAAAATGACAAAGACGAAATAACAGACTCCTCAGAAATTCAAAAAATCCTTAATGATTATTACGAGAAACTCTATTCTCAGAAATACAAAAATCTGAAGGAAATTGACCAATACTTGGAAGCATGCACCTTCCTAGACTTAGCCAGAATGAAGTGAAAATGTTGAACAGGCCTATATCAAATTCTGAAATAGTACCAACTGTACAAAATCTCCCTAAAATGAAAAACCCAGGACCAGATGGCTTTACATCAGAATTCTACCAAACCTTTAAAGAGGAACTAGTACCTATATTATTCAACCTTTTCCAAAATATAGAAAAACAAGGAATACTACCCAACACATTCTATGACGCAAACATCACCTTGATCCCCAAACCAACAAGAAAAGAAAATTACAGACCAATATCACTAACGAAAATTGATGCAAAAATATTCAACAAGATCCTAGCAAACAGAATCCAGGAACACATCGAACAAATTATACACCATGACCAAGTGAGTTTTATCCCAGGGTCTCAAGGCTGGTTCAATATACGTAAATCTATAAGTATAATTCAGCACATAAAATTAAAAATAAAGACCATATGATTCTCTCAATTGATGCAGAAAAAGCTTTTGATGATATTCAGCATCCCTTCCTGATCAGATCACTGAAGAAAATGGGTATAAAAGGGACGTTTCTTAAACTGATAGAGGCCATCTACAGCAAACCCACAGCCAATATCATATTGAATGGAGTTCAATTGAAATCACTTCCACTCCGATCAGGAACCAGGCAAGGTTGCCCATTATCTCCACTGCTTTTTAACATTGTACTGGAAGTCTTAGCCATTGAAATTAGGGAAGAAAAGGCAATCAAGGGTATCCATATAAGGTCAGAAGAGATAAAACTTTCACTCTTTGCAGATGACATGATCATATATCTGGAAAACACCAGGGACTCTACTACGAAACTCTTGGAAGTGGTCAAGGAATACAGCAGCATCTCAGGTTACAAAATCAACATTCATAAATCTGTAGCCTTTGTATATACCAACAATAGTCAAGCTCAAAAAACAGTCAAGGACTCTATTCCTTTCACAGTCATGCCAAAGATGAAATATTTGGGAGTTTACCTAACAAAGGATATGAAAGATCTCTATAAAGAGAACTATGAAACTCTAAGAAAAGAAACAGCTAAAGATGTTAACAAATGGAAAAACATACCATGCTCACGGGTGGGTAGAATCAACATTGTTAAAATGTCCATACTACCCAAAGCAATATACAATTTTATTGCAATCCCTATTAAAGCTCCACTGTCATACTTTAAAGATCTCAAAAAATAATACTTCATTTTATATGGAATCAGAAAAAACCTCGAATTGCCAAGACATTATTCAGAAATAAAAATAAAGCAGGAGGAATCACACTACCAGACCTCAGACTATACTATAAATCGATAGTGATCAAAACAGCATGGTACTGGCACAAAAACAGAGAAGTAGATGTCTGGAACAGAATAGAGAACCAAGAGATGAATCCAGCTACTTACCGTTATTTGATTTTTGACAAAACAATTAAAAACATTCAGTGGGGAAAATATTCCCTATTTAAAAAATGGTGCTGGGTGAACTGGCTGGCGACCTGTAGAAGACTGAAACTGGACCCACACCTCTCACCATTCACTAAGATAGACTCTCACTGGATTAAAGATTTAAACTTAAGACATGAAACTATAAAAATACTAGGAGAAAATGCCGGGAAAACACTTGAAGAAATTGGCCTGGGTGAATATTTTATGAGGAGGACCCCTCTCCCCCGCCCGGGGCAATTGAAACAACACTAAAAATACATTACTGGGATCTGATCAAACTAAAACCTTCTGCACAGCCAAGAACACAGTAAGTAAAGCAAGCAGACAGCCCTCAGAATGAGAGAAGATATTTGCAGGTTATGTCTCCAACAAAGGTTTAATAACCGGAATCCACAGAGAACTCAAACGTATTAGCAAGAAAAGAACAAGTGATCCCATCGCAGGCTGGGCAAGGGACTTGAAGAGAAACTTCTCTGAAGAAGACAGGCACACAGCCTACAGACATATGAAAAAATGCTCATCATCCTTAATCATCAGAGAAATGCAAATTAAAACTACTTTGAGATATCATCTAACTCCAGTAAGATTAGCCCACATCACAAAATGCCCAGAGATGTTGGCGTGGATGTGGAGAAAAGGGAACACTTCTACACTGCTGGTGGGAATGCAAATTAATACATTCCTTTTGGAAAGATGTTTGGAGAACACTTAGAGATCTAAAAATAGATCTGCCATTCAATCCTATAATTCCTCTACTAGGTAAATACCAAGAAAACCAAAAATCACATTATAACAAAGATATTTGTACCAGAATGTTTATTGCATCTACTCGTATAGAATTATATTACAAAAGGCAAGATGCTTGTTCTAAATTCCTTTGTTTAAGTGCCAAGCAAGTTCATGTAAAAATGTATTTACATCTTTATTTTAAACATATTTTTGTTGGCTACTGAGAGCCTGCACTCTTTGTCATGGTATACTATCTGATGTTAATGGAAACATCAAAATGTTCCTTGTACACAAACACACCCCCTAACGAGAACTTGTGAATTTTAAACCTTTGAGGAAAAGAGGAAACTAGATCAAATGCGAAGCCCGCACTGTTGACATTCACAAATTAAGAAAATATATATGGTACAGTACTGACTACTGCAATATACAAATGTTTCATTTCCACTCTGACTGAATATAACAGCAGGTGGTAAAGTGGCATTACAAGCCAGTCACTTACACTTTAAGCCCAAAGGCAAAAACATCCATTCTATCTGCACAGTTCTCTTAAGTTATTCTGTTGCCTCTTCTACACATAACCAAAAAAAAAAAAAAAAAAAGTAAAAATAAAAAATGTTCTATTACTTCTGAAGGCAAACAAAATGACTAGTGATAATATGTCTCTTTTTCGTTCCTAAATTGCTTTCTATAGAGTTTTGGCCCAAACATGGGGCGAACCTGGAAGAGCACTTTGCATACTCTAAATGCCTTAGTGATTGTGTTATTTTCCTTAATAACGTCATAATTCAGAACATAGTACATAATAGGTGCAACTTTTAAAAGTAATGCTAAAATAGTCACATGAATTAAGTATTAATGTCCAGCCTTCAGATAAGTTTCCCTGCATCACCACCACCGTAAGTTTACCAATATACTAATTGAAGCATATTAACTGCTTAGCATGGTATACTGAACAGAACCAATGCTTTTTGTCAAATAAAGTATATTTTTCAGTTAAGGTAAATTTTTTTTTATCATGAATTTATAATGGTTTTTATTTGTTGAACTAAATAGACTCCTATTGCTAGCCCAAATGAAGCCATTATACAATTTGGAAAAAGCCACCTCTTACCCGAGGCACAGTAATGACATCTACCAGAAAGCAGTCGTAATAAATACACAAATATATGATGGCTATAAACATGAACGGCACCCACCTACACTTGTGCAATGCACAGCCTAATCTATAAGATTATGTCAACAACATTAGCAAGAAACATTTCCTAATTCATAAAGCACAGAAATACAAGGCACTCTGCAAGGAGATACTGAGACAGGCTTTCAAAATAACAAATACGCACTTGTGAAGAGATGATTTATGAAACACCATTTTTGATCAAAGGAACCAGTAATCATTAAGAACATGATAGGAAATCAGCTACTTCTTTCTTTACAGAGGATATAGCCAAAAACAAATGGACTTAGGTTAGAAGTGTTACAGTTATAAATTTTTTCTGACAAGAGAGCTATTGAACATTCAGGTAATGTGCCAAGAAAGTCTCTTTACCCAGCGTAGTTCTCGGTTGTGCTGTTCTTTGGAAACAATTGAGAAGCTTTTAGAAATACTGATATCTGGGCCCATTCCAGACCAATTCTCTCCAAGTCTCCAGGGATGAGGCTCAAGCATCAGTCTTCTTTGGACGTTCTCCAAAAGATTTTGATGATCCAGCAGGGTTTAAAACCTTCCACATAGATGATTTTAGGAACAGTGTTCCTACCTGAGATAGACACCTGGATGATAATTCTCCAATGTGAGTGTGTATCAGAATCACCAAAGTGTTTCATAAAATAAGATCACTGAGCACCACCTCCAGAGGTCATGATTAAATAGATACTGATGCTTCTGGTCCAGGATCACATGCTAACAATCCAAGGTCTAGAAACTTACTACTCCAAATGTCTTGGGATGGCAACAGTGATGTCACCAGGAGCCTGTCAGAAATGGAGAATTGGGCCCCATCAGTGAATCGGTAACTAAATTTTAAAATTTTAACAAGATACTCAGGTGATTCATATAAAATTAAAACTTGAGCTGCACTGACCAATTAAAAAGTCTACTAGGAGAAGGTAGAATATAAATGGGGATGAACTGGGATAGGGACCTTCAAATAACTGAGGAGCACATATTCTGAAACCTTCAGCTTTGACCAAGTGCCCAGGCGGGAATGCAGGTCCAGCGTCACCAGATACTCTAATATTTTAGGAATGCTAAGGGGGAAAGGGAAAGCAAGCTAGAAATCTGGATTTGTATGAGAACTCCCCCAACTATAAAATATTAGCAATTAGTTCAAAGGTTTCATAACACATTCAAGACCAAATAAAATACCTCTTTGTGCCATTATTTGACCTCTACCTTGTCTATTTGTTACCTCTGACCTGGAAAGAGTCAATCTTGAATCAAGTTAGAGTTTCAAAAAAAATCACTGGAAAAGGGTGGTGCCTGTGGCTCAAAGGTGTAGGGTGCAGGCCCCATATGCCAGAGGTGGGAGGTTCAAACCAGCCCCAGCCAAAAACTGCAAAAAAATTTTAAAAATTTAAAAAATACTGGAAAATCCTCAGGGCTCTTTCTTTAAATGGCCTATTTGGTAACAGTTAGTTATTTTCCCTGGGGCACACTTCTACCTGATCCTAACTCAGCAAAGCAAAAGAAACACATACATACTTGGCAGGGTGCTTTGAAATACAAGTTATGGAGGAAAGTTCTTGCAGCTGTAGGGTAAGAAGCAAGGGAGGGTGCTGAAATGGCTCAGGAGTATCGCTGAAAATCCTGAGAGGCAGGAGCAGGCAACCTCAAAAGGAGAAAGGCTGAGGCATTTGATGGTGTCTACGGGTAAATACACCCACGGACACCAAAACATTTCTAATCATAAGCCTTTCAGAGTGGAATAAAAATAGTTGTATATTCTGTGTGTAGAATTTATTTTCAGTTATTAACCAAGATGTGATAAAATGACCTTACTTCTATAGCTCCTCCTCATCTATATGATAGCATTCAATCCTATCATTTGCTTTAAAAAGCAGTTTAAAAAAAAAATTCCCAACAGAGGCCAACAATATGCTCCATGTAGACATTGTAATGATTTCTTAGTCACTGAGTGTTTTCCTTTAAACCTTCAATAAATCACTTGCTAGAGACATCTTAGAATCTGCCTGGGCTATACACAAAAGTACTTCTCAAAAAAAAAAATCACATGAGAATAGAAAAACACACAGGGAGCGGCTGAGCAGGCGGAGAGAGTCACAAAAGTTAAACCATGTGCCTGAGAGGGAGAGGACAGAGAAGTCATGAAGCCGTAAACAAGCAAAGACTCATAAAAGACACTAGAATGGCCCAGTCTCTCCTCACCAGCCTCCAGTCACCAGTGACCCTTAACCCCAGACCTCAAATACCTCTCTCCAGCTTCACTAACACATCACTTGGCCTGTGATAAAAGTGATCATAATACAGTTTAGCTTTAATATAATTAAAGTATTAAATGCTACCCCTCACTTTTCTTTAAATTCCTCTGATTAGACCAGTGATTACCAATCAGTGTGCCCCAGCACAAGGGTGTGCCATGAGAGGATCTTGGGTGTGCTGTGAAAATTTTTAAGGATCATGAATTGAATTATTTGTGAAAGAAGTTCAAAACACAGTTAAGTATATTCTTTTTTTTTTTTTACTGTTTTTTTTTTTTTTATCAACATAATTCAAGAGTGCTGTGGAAGTTTAACTATAGTTTCAAGTGTGCCATGAGATAAAAAAGGTTGAGAGGGTGGCATCTGTGGCTCAAAGGGTAGGGCACCAGCCCCATATACCGGAGGTGGCTGGTTCAAACCCAGCCCCAGCCAAACACTGCAAAAAGAAAAAAAAAAATTGAAAAACACTGGATTCTAAATTTCTCCTTACAAACTGTTCAGGGTTTTTCATTAGAATAATAAACCAAAGTTTAGCAGCCCGTTCTCCTTAGTGTAATGTTAGAAGAGAGTCTCTACTATCTCTTCTTTTATTCTGCCATCAACTTGTTTTAAAAATAAATGCTGGGTATGACAATAGTAGTTATATAAAAAAATCAGATGAAAATATTTATTAAAAGTAAATTAAGTAGCATCTCAAACTGCACCTAAATTACATCTTAGCAGATAAAAGACAAATTTCTACAATTCTACCAGAATAATGGAATTTGTGGTTGAAGCTGCCAATATTGGGGACCAAAAATGTGACTATACCCTAGAATCTCTATTTATAAGAAAGAAAAGTCCTCATCTCTGGGAATATTTTTAAATAGTGAAATTCAAACATGGCCTAAGTAAGATGCACAAACGGAAAATCACTAGCACTTTGGGTCTTTTTTGTTTCTTTAAACTTTTGCCTACAAGAAACTATATGGTCAGGGCATTTTGGTTTCTTCATTTTAAATTTATTTCACTATTTTATTTTCTTTATCTGCAAAGGAAGGAACAAAAATTAAAATTTACTTTGAAATATCTGATTAACATCTGCCAAGTCCTGTGTTTGGCAAAATCACCCGTCAGGTGGGATGATGAATTAGACAATCTTTATGGTCCTTTTAATTGAAAAAGTATCTCATTTCAATGAAATATTTATTTGGTTAAATTGCTATATAAATCACATGTAAATTCTGATCATAGTAAGTCCCTCTAGGACCACTGTTCTCTTACAGTGAGAACATGTATATGTTCTTATATGTTCTTTTTCTGCAGCAGCCTCACCATCAATGAATAGTTCCTTGACTGACTTTTTAGTACTAAATCCTGAACTATAGAAAGGATTATAGTGAGAATCAAACACTATGCCTTCCTCCTGGCCATACTGTATAATGATGTTACATACACACCATACAGAGAGGGACACACACGCACACACACACATATATATACAGCTTAATGCAAAATGTTTCAATCAATGCATTCTTCATTTTTTTCATGTTACTCAAACCTTTTGCCTTATTTTTAACAGTTTACTTCATTAACATTGCTAAGTCCATACCTAGCTATCATGCTAAATTCTAGAAAAACAAAAATTAATAATAATCTAAGCTTTTACATCTTAGGATTCAAAAAGATCATAAAAGAAGTAGTAAATGTATATAGCAAGTGAAGTATCTCCAAAACACTAAGAAAATTTGAAAGGACAGCATCTGACTCAATCACGGAATCCAAATGGGTTTCTAGCATGATGGTACTCGAGTAGCATCCCCTAAAGATAAAGCAGGTGTATGAACAAGAAGAAAAGGAGCGTCTCAAGCAGATGACACGTGTATTTGGTGGGAAAACAAGACACAGGGGTGAAGAGCACAGCACAAGTGAAAATAGCTATAAAATATTATTACAGTACATAATGAAAACAAAATGAAGTGGCAGTCACAGCTGATTCATGGAGGAGTTTTTAATGTCATGCTACTTTCCCCCTAAAACTCTTATCACCTTACATAATATTAAAAATCTAGGAATACAAGAAATGAGTGTTTTATCCTCTCTAACTCAACCTGATTTTCCTCATTTCAGAAAGTCATAACCCCCATGGATATCAATCCACCCCCACCCCATACCACCAAGCGTGCCTTATGTATTCATTGAGTCATCTGTTACTGGGGCCTTGATAAAAATCCATTTTGAACGTGTACATTTCTATCCTCTGCACTCACAGTGAAGGTGCATGTCATCTGCCTCCCAATAATTAAGGTCCTGGTGCCTTCTTTAACAAACACTTACCAAACATCCGCCTGTAGCAGACACCAGCGCGATTTACTCTGGTGTCCTGAGCATTCCACAGTCCCACCAAGAACACAGCTGGGGGGCCAGACTACAGGTGCTGGAGCTGGGCCACCTGGAATTGAATCTTACATCTGCCACCAACTGACACACTGACACTAATCTCTTTGAACCTCAGTTCCTGTGTTTGTCAAAATATAATACGAATATATGTCATAAAACCATTATGAAGATTAAATAAGTCGATATACGCTAGCAGGTAATACATGCTTAATTTATCTTATCTAGCATCATTAGCACGAATTTTAAAATATAAATACCATATATTTCTGACGCCTCTATGAACAAGAGGTTTACTAAAAAGTTAGGTTATCTCAAATGCCAGCTTATTCTTTAAAATGTATATGTAAAATTGAATAAAATTGATATTAAATAAGTAATAAAATGTCTCCCATCAGAGAAAAGCCCAGGATCTTATAGTTTCACTGTTAAATTTTATGAAAAATTTAAAGAAGAACTAATACCAATTCTTCCCAAACTCAGGAAAAAAGGACAAAAAAACACATGATCATCTCAACAGATGCACAAAAAGCACATGACAAAATCCAAAAAAGCCCTAAATGACAAATCCTCAGCTAACATAATGCTCAGTGGTGTGGTGTTACGGGATGAAAGGTGGAAAGCCTTTCTTTTAAGACCCGGAATAAGGCAAAGACACTCACTTTCACCATTTCTATTCAATATAATACTGCAAATCATAGCCAGAGCACTACAGAGAAATAAAAGGCTCCAAACTGGAAAGAAGTTAAATTGCCCATGTTTGCAGATGACATGATCTAGAAAACCCACAAGACTCCTTTAAAAAATTGTTAGAACTAATAAACAAACTCACTAAATTGGCAGAATAAAAAATTAGCTTAACAAAAATCAGTAGTGCTAGCCTATAGCTCAGTTGGTAAGGTGCTGGCCACATACATTGAGGCTGGCGAGTTCAAACCCAGCCAAGGCCAGCTAAAACAACAACGACAATAACAACAAAACAAAAAAAACTAGCCGGGTGTTGTGGCAGGCACCTGTAGTCCCAGCTACTTGGGAGGCTGAGGCAAGAGAATCTCATAAGCCCAAGAGTTTGAGGTTGCTGTGAGCTGTGACACCACAGCACTCCACCAAAGGTGACAGCTTGAGACTCTGTCTTAAAATAAAAAGAAAAAAGTCAGTAATGTTTCTATGTACTAACAGGAAACCACCTGAGAAAGAAATGAAGAAAACAATTCCATTTACGATAGCTACAGAAACATACCTAGAAATAAATTTAATCAAAGAGGTGAAAAATTTGTACACTGAAAACTATAGAACATGGATAAAAGAATTGAAGAAGACACAAATAAACAAGGAGATATCCCCCATTCATGTATTAGAAGACTTAATATTGTTAAAGTGTCAATATTAACCAAAGAAAGTTACTGATGCAATGAAATCCCTATCAATACTAATAAGGTCTTCGCAGAAATAGAAAAAATAATTCAAAAATTTATATGGAAATACAAAAGACCAATCTGAATAGCCAAAGCAATCTTAAGCAAAAAGAACAAAGCTAATCACATCACATTACCTGACTTCAAAATATGCTATAAGGCTATAGTAGCCAAACTGCATTAAAACAGGCACACAGACCAAAGGAACAGAATATAGGGCCCAGAAATGTCCAAGTCCACACACTTATCAACAAAGATATTCCACAAAGGCACCAAGAACATAGAATGGTAAAAGAACATTTTCTTTAATAAATGGTGCTGGAAAAACTGGATATTCACAAGCAGGAAAACAGAATTAGACACTTAGCTCACACAAAATATAAAAATTAACTCTGGGGGCAAGACATGATTGCAAGAGGGACTTTACCTAACAATTGCAATCAGTGTAACCTGGCTTATTGTACCCTCAATGAATCCCCAACAATAAAAAAAAAAAATTAACTCAATATAGATTAAAAATTTAAATGTAATGCCCAGTACTATAAAACTGCTAAAAACAGGAAAAACCCCAAGATCTGGGCAATGACTTTTTGAATAAGAATGCAAAGGCGCAGGCTGCAAAAGACTAAAGGCTTCAGTACGACAAAGGCAACAAGCAACAGAATGAAGAGAAAAATCTACAGAATGAGAGAAAATATTTGCACACGGTAAATCTGATAAGGCAATAATGGCCAAAATGTATAAGAAACTCATAAAACCATAGCAAAACAACAAACACACAAATCTCATAGAAAAATGGCAGAACACTGAGATAGACATTTCTCAAAGACGTCAAAATGGCCAATAAGTACATGAAAAAATGCTCAACATCATTAATCATCAGGAAAGCGCAAAAGAAAATCACAATAAGATCCCACCTCACAAAAGGCAAAAGATAACAAGTGTTGGGAAGAGTGTGCAGAAAAGAGAATCCTTGCATAAATTTGGTGGGAATGTAAATTAGTAAAGCCATCATAAAAAGTAGTATGAAGTTCATCACAAAACTAAAAATAGAAAACGTCATATGCTTCCCCAATACTATTACTGGCAATACAAAGAAATTAAATCAGCCCGTTGAACAGATCTCTGCACGTTCACTACAACGCTAGTCAGAGTAGCTAAGATACGGAATCAACCTAAGTGTCCATCAGCCAATGAACGGATAAAGGCAGCGCTGCATAGAAATTCAAATACTGTTCAGCCATAAAGAACAAGAAGTCATTTGTGACAACATGAATGAACACCTGCAGGACGTTATGTTAAGTGAAATAAGCAAGGCACAGAAAGACAAATACATTATGATCTTATTCATGTGTGGAATCTAAACGTTGATCCCACAGAAGCAGAGCGTGAATGTGGTCACCAGTGTTGGGATGCCCGAGAGGTATGTTGGCCCCACGATACAAAATTTCAACTAGACAGGAGGAATAAGATCAAGAGATTTATTGTGTTCTATGGTGACTAGAGTTAATATTATATAGTATTCTTGAACAATGCTGACAGTGGGTATAAAGTGTTCTCACCCCCCAAAATAACTGCTTAAAGTGATATGTATATTAATTAGCTAGATTTCATCTTTCCACAGTGCACATTTACTTCAAAACATTACGTTGTGCATGGTAAAAACGTAACTTTACCTGTCGATCTAAAAACAAAAAAGAAAGTAAAAATTTAAAAAATAAAAAATAGCGAGTAGAATCAATTTTGCGTTTATATGAGGATGCTTCAAAAGCGAACTTCTAAGCCAGTCCCGCTGGCACGTGCCTGTAGTGCAGCAGGAGGGTGGTGAGAATCCTGGAGTCCCAACTTCTGTGCTCTTGTCTGGGAGACGAAGTGAGACCCCCGTCTCTAAACGAATGAATGAGTCAGTGATTGGATACCTTCTGGCGATTTTTACTATGTTATGATTCCATGAAAATTATCAAATCATATGCTGAGGTGAAAATGACAATAGTCGCTCAAAACTTGTTGACTCTAACTCCTAGTGAGTTATTTTTTCCCCTTAGTATTGTTGGACAAAAATCACTTTGGTCTTAAGGATAACAGAAGGGGTGTATCTGACCTCTTTTAAAAGCCTGAAATATTGCATGAACAAAGATGAATTAGCAGAGATACAACTGAGAGACGTGTGTCAAAGTCCAGAGAATGATGAACTTTGTCTTGAATTAGGGAAAAGGGAAGGTTAGAAACAACCACAATAATGATCACTAGTGCTCGTTCTCCTTGAGGCAAAGTTTTAAGTGCTATACTCATATTAACATGTTTCATCTTCACAACAGCCCAAATTATACTTTATCTTAGCCAAAAGGCCGAGAAGCAAACAGTAACCCAAATTAATAGGACTGTGCTTTTATCATCATTTCCATTTTAAATACAGGAAAACCGAGAGAGGTGCATTAATTTACGTAAGGTCATACTACAGCCAAGAAGTGGTGTAGGCAAAAACTGTAGGCAAAACAGTCCCACCTTCATTCATAATACTGTGTTCCCTCCCTCAAATGTAAAGGGACATAAATATTTAGCTTGACAGGGTCATGTATAAGCTGAAGTTAGAAATGCTTAAAAATAGATAATGGGGGGCGTACTTCGTGGTATATTTAATCAACCAGTAATAATATAAAGTTAATGTGCAGATGAAGGTGGCCACATGTAAAAAATTGCTTTAATATTCTAGGATCTACAAAATTCACGGGAATGTTCAATTACAACACTTACAAAGAGGTGAGACTGCATACCACCTGTCCAGATGTTTCCTGGATAGTCACAAAAGGAATGGACTTCTAAAAGCAAGATAGCAAGAGGATTCAACAGAGAAGAAATTTCAGCTCTTCAATACCTCAACTTCAATCCTTAATTCTGGAAGGCATGTCAGGCTAATTCTCTTGGAATATTATAAAAGCAAGCACTGGGCGGTGCCTGTGGCTCAAAGGAGTAGGGTGCGGGCCCCATATGCTAGAGGTGGTGGGTTCAAACCTAGTCCCAGCCAAAAACTGCAAAAAAAAAAAAAAAAAAAGCAAGCACTAATACCTGTACCTAGGTCAGGTCTTATGCCTGAGCCTGACCTCATAAGAACCCCATGAAGTCCAGCAGATTTTATACGCTTGAGTAAACAAAACATCAGTTTCATCATAACACCTCAATGTAATCCCAATTAAATAATTAGGATAAGGATCTTTATATAAAGAACATTTTAAAATATTAATGAGCTTCAATTATGATAATCAAACCAGTCTAAAAATCAAGAAAACAAAAAGGAAAAAAAAGAATGATTAATTAAATTAAACAAGCTGATGTATTATCAGGATTAGAATTAAGTTTGATCATACTCCAGATCTTTATTAATGACCTGAAAGAAAGCCTACAACATGTTAATTAAATCTATAAATGCAACTCAACTGACACGGTATTTTCAAAGGTTAAGCTAGGACAAAAGTTAAAAAGAATCATCCTCACCTTAAGGAAAATATTTTCAATAAGTAGAAGTGCTGTCATCAACTCTCACTCAAAGCACCATCAATTATCATGGCACAGAGATGCTCTTTAAATAAAGGTCAAACTTCACATAATAAAACACTTGAGGACAGACACATGGCCCTGAGTTTAAGAAAGGCTTCATCGTTTATATTTTCATTTAGTATAAAAAGCCTCCCTATTGTTTTTATTGGTCATGGGAGAAAATGTGTGAAAAAGAGAAAAAATTAAATTTTCACCTTTATCATTTATGCTTTTTTTTTTTGCCTTCCCTATTTAATGAACCAGAAACTCTCTGTTTGCTAGTAATAACATAATTATGTCCTTGGGAATTGTTTTTTATATTGCAGCTATTAATTCCTTTACCTATCAGGTCATTAGTTCAGAATTACATGTTTCTCTTGTAACAGCTAATAATAATAAATTCTTACATTGCATCCCCAAAGATCTGTGAAAAAAAAAATGCCTATTTACCACTTCATTCAGAGCAAACACAAGGCAACAGCACAGCAAGAAAATTTTGAGCAAAATAAAGATGCCCAGTTTTGGCTCTATTTTCCTTCAAGTTATTTTATCCACAAAATTGGACCAAGGGCGTCATGAATGACCTTGCAATAAAAACAGGACAATATTTTCATGTCACAAAGTTAGTTGTTTTCATATTATAATAAAACATGTAACAATCTGACTTAGAAGAGATTTAGGTGAGAATCACTGAATCTTGAATAGTTTCCCTTTCCCAACTAGCCACTCCTGACTCAGCTAACTCCTCTACCCAGGAAGCTTTCAGCCTAAAAGACTGCCAGTGCCAACGAAATGCTGTCCCAAGGGTATTGGGCCCTACAGGATTAGCTGAATGAATGGCTGCAGTTTGAGGGCAGAGGCATATTCTTTAGGAAGGACAGATTATTCAAGTGAATGCTAATTTATCAGATGGCCAGATATAAACGACAGTCATGTTTTCTTGATCCATAGGGCTGACTACTTTTTGAAAGCTAGTTGTTAGCAGTTTAAAATTTGGGAGCTTCCACAGATAACAATAAACCTGGATTTCTGCTCCTCGTGTGGATTGACGAGACCTGACACCAATGGCAGGCACGTTCAATGGAAGCAATCAGTGGTGACTCCCTTTTTAAGGGACACATATCCAATTTGCCCCGATCCCCAGGTCTCTGATTTTTGCTTTAAGCTTGAGCCATCCTTGTTCCATAGTTAGTCCAAAGACCAACTCTTACTGCCCTGTTCTACCCTGGAGTGGGATATACATAAGAGGGAGAAGTGTGGGTCAGTTCCCATCAAATGTGTGAGTGTTGGGGGTAAGAGTGATAAACATGTACTGACTCATTTACCTGAGCCCTTGATTTCCCTGCTTACGGATAAAGCCTGAAGGTTAAGAGATATGCATTAAAAATATGGAACCTTAATATGAGGAAGAACACAGGAGGCCATTTTGTCCATGGCTTTCCCAAATTGATTCATTATAAGAATTGTCCAAGAGCTATTTTTTTAATGTTCTTTTTTTTTTAATTTCAGATTTATATGAGGGTACAAACTATTAGGTTACATTTTTGCATTTGTTGGGTAAAATCCAAGTTGGAATTAAGCCCTTCCCCCAGGCTGTGTGCCCTATACCTGGACTTTGGTAGTTTGGTGACATTCACTACTGTTAAAAATGTGGTAGCTTTCACATATAAACTAAATCTGGATTTTTGCTCCTCTTGATCACCGAACTCCAGCAGAAGAAGGAAGAAGGTGAGGAAGGAGGTCTCTATACCACCATTTATGCAAAGTTGACCACCTGCAGACAGGACCCCACCCCCCCATCCCCCCAGCAACTGACTACAACAGCTGCTGGCAAGAGCGCCCCTCTGCTGGAGGAGTGAAGAAACCTCACAGTCACAGGCACTCCACAAAATTAGTTGCCAGAGTTCCAACGAACTTCTGATTGCAAACTTTTCTTCCAACATCCAGTCTGAAAAATTGCACAGGACTTCTAAAAGACGTGCTCTTCCAGAGAGCAGCTATTGGTGCTTTGTAGGAGGCTAGAGAGGGCTATCTGGTTGGCCTTTTTGAAATCGCCAAAGTGGGTGCTATCCATGCCAAACACGTAACAGTTACGCCAGATGACGTCCAGTGGCAAGTGGCATCGTGGGGAATGTGCTTGAGAATCTACCATGATAGGAAACATTTCCTTTTCAAAATATATATATATATTTCTTCTGTTATTTGCATATCTAAACAGTAGATATTCTTTCCATGGAGTCAAAAGGTAGCGAAATATAAGGTTACAAGTAGAAAAACAGAAAACAGAAATAAGGTATTGGTAGTTTTTCTATTTTAATTTGTGGGTGAATTGTTAATATAAATGTGGAGCTTTAAAACATTAATGCAAGTTAAATATGTCAGTGAAATGTCAGATGTTCAATTTTGAAACAATTATAAATAAACCTGTCAAAATTTTCTGAACAATGTCAGCATTTGTTTTTTTTTTTTTTAAATAAGTACATTTCTTATTAACAGCAACTAAATGGTGTTGTTATCATTTTTACCATATAGTGGATCAGTAGATGCCACCTATTCACTATACTTTCTGTGTTGTCTTACATGCAAGGAAATGCTCTTAATTTGCTTCTCTGCTGTGCTTTTAAGTTTGCTATTAAAATACATTAAGCTAAAAAAAAAGAAAAAAAAAACCCAAAGAATCCACTAAGAAAAAAAAAATAAGACTAATAAGTGAGTTCAGCAAGGTTGCTGCACATATGCTCAATAAGCAAAAATTCAATTGTATTTCTATTCATTAGAAGTAAACAATCCAAAAATCAATAAAAAAACAATTCCATCTACAATGACATCAGAAAGAATAAAATGGTTAGAAATATATTTAACAAAAGAATTACATGATTTGTCACTGAAAACTACAAAACATTGTTGAGAGAATTAAAGACCTTGATTAATGAAAAAAATTCCATATTCATGGATCAAAAGACTTAAGATTAAAACACTACCCAGATTGTCTTAGAGATTCAAAGCATTCTCTATCTATCAAAATCCCAACTAGTTTCTTAGCAAAAACTAAAAAATTGATCCTAAATTTCGTATGTTAATTTGAAGGACCCAAAGTAGTCTAAACAACCATAAAAAAGAATAAAATTTGAGTACTAACACTTTAACATAATAAAAATAAATTCACTGTGGTGCTGGAATAAAGATAGACATATAGATCAAAGGGACAAAATGCAGAGTTCAAAAAGAATTTCTGACATAAATGACCAAATTTTTCACAAGGATGTGATAGTAATTCAAGAGGGAATCAGTCTTTTCAAAAACTGATGTTGGAAAAACTCATATCCACATACAAAAGAATAAAGCTGGACTCCTTTCTCACATTCAGATCATCCACCAAAATAACCTTAAAATGGAATTATAGATCTAAATGTAAATGCTAAAACTATAAAACTCTTGAAAGAAAATAGAGTGACTTTGAGTTAGACAAAACCTTTTTAGACAGGACACCAAAAACAAAAGCTATAAAAAATAGCAAAATTAGATTTCAGTAAAATTAAAAACTTTTATCCTTTAAAGCATACCATCAACAAAGTGAACAAATAACCACAAAACAGAAGAAAATATTAATAAATCTTATATTTGATAAGGTATTTGTATGTAGAATATCAAAAGTATTCTTATAATTCAATAAAAAAAGAAAAATAATTCAAGTTTAAAATGGGCAAAGATCTGAGTAAAAATTTCTCCCAAAGATGTATAAAGGGCCAATAACTACACGAAAAGATGTTCAACATCATTAGCCATCAGGGAAATGCAAATCTAACCATGATGAGACTCCCTTTTATACCAAGTAGGCTATAATTGAAAGGGCAGATAATAACAGGTGTTTGCAAAGACGTAGAACAATGGAACTTTCATATACTACTGGTTGGAATATAAAATGGTCCAAGCACTTTACAAAACAGTCTGGCAGCTTCTCGAACATTAAATATAAAGTTATTTTTATTTATTAGGTCACAACGTGACCTAATAATTCTACTCCTAGTTGCATGCCCAAGAGAAATGAAAATATATATCCAGGGTGGTGCCTGTGGCTCAAAGGAGTAGGGCACCAGCCCCATATGCCGGAGGTGGTGGGTTCAAACCCAGCCCTGGCCAAAAAAAAACTGGAAAAAAATAAGAAAATATATATCCACAGAAAAATGTGGACACAAATATTCATAGCAGCATTATTCATAATAGCCAAAAAGTAGCAACACCCAAATTTCCTTCACCTGATGAATGGATAAATAAAATGTGGTATATCCATACAATGGAATTTTATTCAGCAATAAAAATGAATGAGGTACTGATTCCTGCTACTCATGCTGAACCTTGAGACATCTGCTATGCGAATGAAGCCAGCTACAAAAACCACATATTACACAATTCTCTTCACAGGAATGTTCATGATTAGCAAATCTGCACGGATAAAAAGTAGATTAGTTGCTACCTAGGTTTGTAGGCAGAGTTACTTTTTGAATTGTAAAAATGTTCTGAAATTGTGTTGGTAATGGTTTCACAGTGCTTTGAAGATACTAAAACCCATTTGTACATTTTGAATGGGTAAATTGTATGGTATGTGAACTTTACAGATATTTCTAAATTGCTTCTGCGGCATCCTTCTAATAAAAAGGCTATTGTATTAAAAATAAAGCTCAATAAAGCTTTTGTATTTTAAAAAACTATGCTTTGTAAACCCAAGATAGAATGCCTTCTCATACTTTATCCGTAGCTGAGAAAGCCTTTAGGCAATTGCATAAATACATATGGACAGGTATAGGAAGACAAATATACACACATATTATACACATGCCTGCGCTCTTTACAAACGACAAATTATAGAACTAATGAGATATTTCAATACATCCAGATCTTATACTGTGCTTGTCACAAAAAAGCATCATGTGAACACATTTATTCCTTTATGTTGACTAGGAAATGTGTCCCCAGTACATGGCTAGAACACATTCTATAAGGGTACAACACAAACTCAGTCTTTGCAAGATTACATACATTTGAAATAACATAAATGGAAATGTCAACAGAATAATATCTGGTTGGTGGGATTACTCTTAACAGCTACATTTTAATTAAACTTTCTACATTGTCTGAATTTTGAACAATAATGTGAAGTTTTATAAACAGAGAGATCAATTGACCCCTCCTTAACCTTACTGTACATCCAAAGGTATGAATGTGATCCATCCCTCCACTGTCCAGGTCATCCTGACATAGCCAATATGGCACAGCTGTAGTATTTAAAAATCAATAGTGCAACTAATTTATGACCCAATAAAAGAATTGTCTCTACAATATCTCAAACATATGGCCATCCAGCCTCCACATGAACACATAAACAATAAGGGATATCTCAATCTCAGGTGGCAGAATATTCCATCAGAGAATTCTATTTATTATCAGCATGTTCCCCTTATGTTCTCTAAATATTTAAGATCTGCCCTCTGGCATTAGTTCTTTTTTTTTTTTTTTTTTTGCAGTTTTTGGCCAGGGCTAGGTTTGATCCCACCACCTCCAGCATATGGGGCCGGCGCCCTACTCCTCTGAGCCACAGGCGCCATCCTAGTTCTGCATTTTCAACAACAATATCTGCATTGCAATAATGACACATTGAGTCAATATGAAATAGAGTGAAATATCCTCTGACATGATACTTTTCCATAATATCGTTCCTCCTCCCCCATCACCACCTTCACAAAAGCCAAGAATACAGATGGAAGGAGCTGGTACTAAGACTGGAAGAAGAGTGAGAAACAGTGAGTCTTCTGGTGTAATATCTCCCATGAACTAACTGAGAGTGAAACTACACAGTGTGAAGCACAGTGGAAGGAAGTGACTTACAGCTCTACCCAGAGGCTGAGGAAGAGAGGCTGCATTAAACAGCTATGAAGAGGTGCATGGACGGAAGCTAACAGGGCTCCTTCTAGCTCAGGCACCATGCCACTCGCATGCAAATGAGAAAAGGGGTCTCTTCCTCCAGGTAATCCCATCCTCCAGATCAGGAGTTGGCAAATTATAGCCTGCAGAGCCAAATCTGGCCACATCTGTTGATTCACAGATTCTCTACGTCTCCTTTGGAGCTACAATAGCAGCCAGAACGGCGTAGCTGCTACAGAGACTGTAAGGTCCACAAAGCCTCAGGCACAGCCCTCCTCTGAGGATAAGGGACTATAATTGGCTAGGATGTGTTTTAGCACCCGAATGACGAGATTTACTTTTAGTTTTCTGGGCCAGCAGAGGGTCAGGACTTTATGTAGACGGCATCTGGCTACAACATATAAATGATTAAGATAAAAAATAATTTCCTTTTCATGAGGAAAGAAGTTTGACAGTGACAAAAATAGGAGGGGAAAAAAAAAAGCAACATGGGGAACCTCAGCAGTCATCTTCTCTGTGTCTTACTAAAGGGTGTTTCTGACTTCTCAATAAGTGATCCATCCCGTTCCCCATGAAAAAAAACCCAAAAGAATGTAAATTACATAAGAAGTGGGATGTTTTAAAAAAGAATCAACTTTGCTTCTGGCCACTTCTAGCACCTACAACAGTGCCTGATGCAGAAAGGCACTCAGTGAACAGCTGAGGGACTCCTGCTCCACGACCTACCTGCTGAGTCACCTCTGAAAGTAACCTGCTACCTATGGACCTCAGGTCCCACGTCTAGAAAGTGAGGAAAATAATAGCTCCCACTCATAGATCATTGTCAGGATTACTTGAGTTGTTATAGGTCGATTATTTATAACAGTGTCTGGTACGTGTATAGCTTTTATTATTGTTTTTTGAAAATGTTCAATTGCATTATATAACTAAATCATTGAAGTGTTATTTTTAGAAATTGTGAAACTTTCCTCCTCAGTTTCCACAGAGATTAAAATTTGCAATCTAATATGTACCTTTTTAAATATATACATATTACACACTCCTATGAAGACATTTTACTGTTAGAATACCTCAACAATCTGTTTATTATATTTAACAATAAGAAAATATGTGAACTAATGCGATTATGTATCCAGTTAGTGAAACATATGTATTTAGGCGATCTCTGATAACATGTTACTGTGTACTTTAAAACCAAATGTACATTGAATTATCAAGATGTTATAGCTACTATATTCACTTACATATAATTGCGTTTGCCACACCGTAACAGATGACTCCGGGTGTTAGCATTACCCCGGCCACCTGCTCAGATCCCAACTGAAGTTGGCTTATTATATTATTGTGTTATATTATTATGGTCATGCTTGTTAGCATGACTATTCAATGCCTTGATTTTCTTTTAGGCCATCTCTGATTTTGTATTTTTTTGTCCATTCCCATGGTTCTGGGGCTTCTCAGTTTCTTTTTTAAAAACATGCTGCCCTTGTGGGTTGTGTTGTTGTTGACCAAAGCACTGAGAATAGTTTATACATCACCGACCCACAGCAAAAAGCAAATAGTAAAATTAGTTAATTAGCTGCTTCTTTAATGAATTTCCAAAACAAGGTGAGACATTTTTCCTTTTAAAATTATTTTTATTCAATAGGTGTTAGAAACAGAAAGATGGCACAGAAACTTCAAAATCTTAAAGAAATGATTTTTGCTCAGAATTGGGACAAGAGAGAAATGCTGTTTTTCTATTTATTTCCAGTCTTTTCTTATGATGAAATTTTATTTCAAAAGCTTTCCATCAGCTGTCATAATGTGAGGATCTTAACTGAAGACGAATTATAGGAACTTGATTGATTTGATAACGTAAAGCACAACTGCAAAACTAAATGGAGCCAACACACGTACACACAGATGATCTAGTTAACAGATTCTCTTAAATTCTTCCATAAGAATTTAAAAACATCTAAATGTACTAGGGAACAGTTGGCAACCATAAAAATAAAGATTGATATTAACTATATTTTGTAAGCATATTTAATCAGGAATATGTATGTTGCATTAGCTGAAGAAATTGAACCAAAGAGAAAAATAAAACTGATTCATTATAGCTCTTCAAGGGAAAATATTGAAGGTTTTTCTGGCCAAAGGAATGCCAACAGTTTCTGTGCTACACTTGCGAAGCACTCATAGAGTCTGAGCCCCGCTAACAACAACAACAAGATGCATGTGCAATTGCTCTTTTTATAAAGATGTTCTAAACCCACAATAAAATTTAATCTAAAATACAAGACCAAGATTGCTTTCCTTTTTCTTACAAGGGTAAAGTTTTTATAGTAACTTTAAAAGTTACTATAAAATGGTTTGATAGCACATTTTTAAAGCATTTTTTTTTCCTATCTTTAACTTATTTTATTTTCATTTCACAGTAGCTATTCTGGAAGAATGACCTGACACTGTGAGAAAGGAATTATGTTCTGGATCAGAATTTACCATTCTTTTACTGAGTAATTTCTAAATGGCTACTGGGGGCTAGTTACTAAAGATGATACAAAGATCAAAAAAAATTCTTCCTCTTCCCTCTCAAGCATATTAGCATTAGAGAAATACAAAACATAACAAAATAACAAGGAGATGATTAGTGATTGATATTTAACAGGAGAAGTATAAACAAGTTAGCAGAGGCAGAAGGGGTGAAATTTAGAAATTTAGCATTTATGCTATAGTTCATGGGTTAGGTTTCTGCGGCTGCGGTAACAAATTACCATAGATTGAGTGGTTTGAAATAATACTAATTGATTAGTTTATAGTTCTGGAGATTTGAAATCTAATACAGGTCTCACTGGGCTAAAAGCAGGGCCCTGGCAGTAGTACCGTGTGATTTTATGTTGATGTCCTAACCCAGGTACCTGTGAGCAAGGTGACATCTGGGCACAGTCTTTGTCGATAGCATCAAGCCATTAGGATGTGCTCTCACCCAGGATAACAGATTTCCTCAGAAGAAGAGGAAGTCGCCAGGTAAGGCTGAGACACTAGGAAAATGCCACGTGATGACAGAGGCGGAGACCGGAGTGATGTGGCTGTGAGTCAGGGACAAGCAAGCACGATGGCATCACCAGAGGCCAGAAAGAGGCGAAGGAAGAAACCACCCAAAGTCTCAGAACAGGACAGGTCCCGTTGACAACTCTGCCTTGGACTGTAACCCTCCCGAGCTGTCAGAGAATACATTTCTGCTGTCGTAGGACACCTGCTATGTGGTGTCTTGATTCATGCAGCGGAGGAAACTCATGCCAGGGAGGAGCCTATTTCCTTCTGTCTTCAGTGTGGGCAGGCTCCTGCGTTCCTGGACACACAAAGTCAACAAGGGCAAGTCTAGTTCCTGTCACCTGGCATCACTCTGAGCTCTGCTTCCTTCCCCACATCTCCCTCTGACTGATCCCTTTCCTGCTTACTTTTTCCAGTTTTAAAGACTCTTGTGAGTAACCCACCCAAGTGATCCAGAATAATCTCTGCCACTTAAAAGTAAATTTATCAGCAACCTGGTTCCATCTGCATCTCAATTGCCCTTTGCCATTTAGCATAAAATGCCCGTAGGTTCCCGAGACGAGGAGGAAGACATCTCTGGGAGAACTTCATTGTGCCCACCACAGTCCATGCAGCGGAGTTTCAGAGAAACTACAGTAGCACAGTCTCACTGGTGTCTGTGGACAGTTCAGATTCCGAGGCCCCACATGCGACATCACGAGTAAGGATCTGAAAATCCGTACTGCCTTAAAAGATGAACGGAATTTTTGACTGGTGGTCTTAAGAGAAGAAAATATCTTATGTAAAAGAACACTTCGGGCCTACGTAAAGAGGAAAGTAAATACAGAAGCTCCTCTACTTACTGTGGAGTGACACCCCAATAAAACTTGTAGGAGCTGAAAATATTGTTAGATGAGAATGAATTTAACACCCCTAACTTACCAGCATCAGAGCTTAGCGTAGCCACTGAAGACGTATCACTTTCACACCATTGTAGAGTTGACAAACTGTAAGTCGGGGACCATCTATATTGTGATCATGAAAGTGTAAATAGTGTAGTTTTACCATAGGAAGAATACCCTAAAGCAGCGATTCTCAACCTGTGAGTCACGACCCCTTTGTAACAATGAAAATACATCCTGCATAGCAGATATTTACATTACTATTCATAATAGTTGCAAAATTACAGTTATGAAGTAGCAACAAGAATAATTTTATGGTTGGGGGTCACCACAACATGAGGAACTGTATTAAAGGGTCACAGCATTTGGAAAGTTGAGAACCACTGCACTAAAGGAACTTCCTGAAAATAGCTTTGGATTCTAAAATAGATTTGGAAATGAGGTAGACCAAAGGCAAAAGAACTTTGAGGGTGCCTCAGTCATTCTGTGCTGCTGTAACAGAGCACTGGAGGCTAGGAAATTTAGAATGATTAGAAATTTTTTGGACTCTCAGTTCTGAGGGCTGGGAAGCCCAAGACCAAGGTACAGGTGTCAGATCAGGGCCTCATCTAGGTTACCACTTGGCAGAGGGGCAAAGGGCAAGAAAATAAGGAAGCCCCCTGCTCTGAGACCTTTTCATAATGGCATCAACCCGGATGTCAAGGCCCACTTCCCAACACTGTCACATCGGGGCTGAAGCTTCCAACACATAAATTCTGGGGGACATGTTCAAACCCTAGCAGAGGGCCGAGTTAAGTAAGTTTAACTTTACTTAGAAAGTCAAGAAACCAAGAGGTTACAGAAATAGAGTCACCTATTTCTTGCACATATTTGCTTTCTTTCCAGAAATAAATTTGTGCCAGGGAGAGTCAAATGAATAGATTCAGTTGTCCTTAAAGGTGTAATATTAAAATAATACCATTTTGTATTATTAGTTATGAGGTCATAAAAAATTACTATTTCTAGCTTAGTCTGTTTCTCTGCAAGAGTAAATCACGGGCTAGAACGGAAATGACAGATTACTAATCAAAATGTTTCAGTCACTTGACAATGCACATAACCAGAAAACAGTACCTTTTCTTTCACTGCTGATGAATGTAGACTTGAAGGATTGTATAAGGAATACATAGATTAAATGTAGAAATTATAATAAATGTTATCACTCTCCATTTCAACATGTTGCTAACTGCTACTTAACCAATTTTTAAACTCTTGCCATTGTTTTAAGATGCACTATAAAATTGGCAAGATTTTTATGCTCTTGTCACTATTTCTAGGAACCATAAAATCCCAACTGATAAGAAACTACTATATTTCTACAGATAAAAATTTAATATACTATGAGAGATGGAGAGCAGCAACTCCAGAACATTTAAAACAATTGTTTCAGGATGAGAGATCATGAATCATAGTGGCTATGAAAGAGACACGAGATGGTTTACAACAATAAATCTACGTCAATATTGAGGAATAAAGGTGAACATGCGTGTTTGGGTGTGTGTGGTCTATCAACAATAAAATATTTTGCATTCTGGTTTATGCACATTTCTATTTAATAGGGCTTTGAATATATGCCCATCACAGCTTATATAAAAATATCCTGAAGCAATGGAGGTTTTAAAGCTTGTAATCAAACTGCCATTACTGCCATAGATGAGAGTCTGAAATAGCAAGAAATAACATATAGTTTGTCCTAGATTTTTTTCACTCTACTTGTTGTTCAAAAAAAAACCAAGTTAATCAAACAAACAAACCAAAGTCGGGACAGTACAGCAGTTCACACCTTCCCTCAAATTCCCTTCTCCTACCTCATGGGATCATCAGTAATAATTTTGCAAATCCTCCCTCCCTTTGAATTTGGCTGGTTTTAGAGATTCTGTTGTAACCACAGAATGTAACAAAAATAATGCTGCTTCACTTCAGAGACCAGGTCAGGAGAAGCCCTGTAGTCCCCACCTTGGTTCTCAGAAGGGTTTTATGTGTACAGGAGCCACAGGCCTGGAGAGCTCCCAGCCCACTGCAGGCTGGATCCCCAGGCCAGGACGCGTGCAGGCGCACCCCCTCAGTCACAGCTGAGCTCAGCCTTCCTGGCCCAATTACCAAACATGTGATTCAGACCCCACCCAGTGATAACTCAGAAATTCCAGAGCCCCACCCGACCCCCACCCCACTGCAGGGTTTCCCAGGTAAAGCCTCAGACATTGTGGTGACAACACAAGCCACCCCGTAAGCACAGTAAAGCATCTGACGTGTGAAACCTCTAAGTTTGAGCTGGTGTCTTACACGGTATGCGATAACTACAACATCCGGCCTCGTCCATATTTGGTGTAGAAACTTTACTAATCCCAAAATTAGCCTGAAAAAGAAAAGAATCCAACGCATAAAAGGCATTTAGCATTTAGGAATCATGCTACCTGCCCTACGCTTAGACCAAGTTTAAGAATTTAGTTAGAGAGCAAATACTTGCCACATGTGATGCCTCAAAAGTGAAGACAAGCCCAGCATGTGTGAAGCTGACCTAGAGCTTCCCCACATACGTTCGTTCTGCGTTGACCAGTCTGTACGATGGGTTTTACACCCTAATCTTTGCTGGAATTGAACCTAGTCTGTTTAGATGGTAATTTAACCCCTTAGCTTTGTTCAAGACCTTTTACTCCCAAGAAATTATTCAGATTCCCCTACCTCTGACTGAGAACCCACCTACTGCAGAAATCCATGATAAGATCATAAAACCAGCGGTTCTCAATCTGTGGGTCATGAAGCTTTTGAAACAATGAAAATACATCCTGCATAGCAGATATTTACATTACAATTCATAACAGCAGCAAAATTACAGTTATGAAGTAGCAACGAAAATAATTTTATGGTTGGGGGTCACCACAACATGAGGAACTGTATTAAAGGGGTAAGGCATGAGGAAGGCTGAGAACCACTGAATAACCTACCACAAGAGCCCACTGAACACGGTGTTCAGAAAGTTCCTAAGTCTCTTGGATTTCTTTATGTAAGCAGGTTGCATCTTCCAGACCAGGAGGCAGTCTTTCTGTCCCAAGATTGTTCCTCAGCTAAAAACCTTCATCCTGTGACAGTTAGGATGCTAGGAATGGCTGCCAGGATGAAAGCTCAAGAACATGAAATCAGACTGTTCCCCAATTCAGAATCGGACTGCCTAGATACTGACTGCCTGGATTCTAACCTACGGGCAGATCAGTAACTGCATCCAATCTACTTTTAGACCTGATCTTCAAGAAGTGAGGTGGGCCAGAATCCACAGACGGTACGTCTGTCCCCCCCACCCCCAGCTGTAAGAGGCTACAGGAGGCAGAAGTCCAGAAAAGGCTCTGCTGAGAAAAGGTTATCCCCCCGGCGTAAGGTTCCTGGCAGCAATCTCTAAAGCATACATTCTAAAACCATGCCTTTTTTTGTTGCTGTGGTCTCACTAATTTGTCTTTTAACATCTTTGGAAAATGAAACATTCCTCCATTTCCATTCTTCCTTCCATAGTTTTTCAATGATTACCCCAGTTTAGTAGAATCCTCTGCTGGGGTGTAATTCATCAGGGTCTGGGAAGGAAGCTTAGAGCAACTAACATTTATTTACTAAGTAACTATAGTTGACTAGGCTGTTTTCACTCAGCTATCTCTTGTATATTTTTCCTAATCACCAACTATGATAGTTAATTTCTTTTATTTCAGATTAATATGAGAGTACACATGTTTAGGTGACATTCTCTTCATTTCTAAGGTGAAGTTCAAGTTGTTGAGCCTTCTACCCAGGCAGTGTGCTAAACACCCTCACACTGTACACGCCAGGTGAGATCCCACCAGTCGCCCTCTGCCTCCCGTCTCTTTCTCTCCCTGCCCCCTCATTCGACCATACTTGTGTTTTTTCTTTTGTGTGGGTTTGTAGTTGTTTATATATTGGTTTGGTAGATTGAGTACAGTGGCTAGCCCTCCTCTGTGCGGCCAGGCATCACCCAGTCCTCTCAGGGCTTGACTTAAGCACCACGGTGGAGGAAGGGACTGCCTGACTCTTCCCATGTGGGCTGGAATCTACACAGTCAGCTCTCAGGCCCTCAAACTACACTACCACTGGCAGTCTCCGCTGGCTTACACAAGACAGCTCATGGAAATTTGCAGCCTCTGTAATGATGTGAGCTAATATCTTACAATAAATATGTATCATAAACAGAGTCACTAGAAGACACACATAACACATGTGTGTATATGTACGTGTGTATACATATATGTATGTATGTGCATATGTATTTATGCACGTTGGTGCATATATGTATGTGCGTGTATATGTGGATGTATTTATATGTATTGTGATGTGATCACATATGTGTGTGCATGTTTATATCCATACAGTCAGGTGTTTCAATCGATGACAGAATATACATGATAGTGGTCCCATAAGATTATAACACCATATTTTTACCGTACCTTTTTATGTTTAGATACACAAATACGTGCCATGTGTTCCACTTGCCTACAGTATTCAGAACAATAACACACTGTACAGATTTGTAGCCCAGGAATGATAGGCAGAACATATAGCCTGGGCATGCAGCAGGCCTCACTGCTCAGGTTTGTGTTAGCACACTGTAAGAAGCTCACATATGATACAATTATCTAATGACGCGTTTCTCAGAACATACCCCCTTAGTGAAGCAACCCATGACTGTATGCTCATATATACACAGATGTTTCTCTGGAAAACCCTGACTAAGGCACTAGGTTACGGAAATGGAGATTCAGAGAGTTTAAACACCTTGGCAGAAACCGAGATTTAAACCTACATCTGGATGACTCCAGAGCCCCTGTACCTTCCACCTCGCCCCATTGCCATAAAGTTTAAGCTCATTTTAGGAAGCTCTTTGCCCCCTCTAATTCCCTCAGTTCTGGCTTTCTGATTTCGTTCTATAAATAGTTTTCTCTTTGGTCTGAGGATCACTTTCCTTCACAGGGAAGATGAAGGAAAAATTGGAACAGAGAAACTTTTCTTCTTCCTGTCATGTGTCTCAAAGAATAAGCTGCCCCCTTGTTCTCCTTGCCCCAAACACAGCTTGTCTTTTTTATTATTATTAGCACTGTTTCCTTTAAAAATCCTCACCTAAATGTATGTTTTATTTTTCAGACCTGGTTTTATAGGTCCACGCACTCTTTTATATAAATGTATGACCCAGGGCAACTTATTTAACCTACCTGAAGTTCAGTCATCTCACCTCTAAAATGAAAATAATGATCATCTCCAACTCACAGTGTGTCGCAAAATGTAAGAGAGTGTGGCTGTACAAAGTCCTCAGTAAATGTCACCTGTCATTTTTACTGTCATCCTTGGGCACCCACTCCTCCTTCCATCTTTTTGTATGCATTTGTTACATCTTTTCTCTAGGAAGTTCAACAAGGAGCTTTCTGGGTAGACAAACTAATTTCTTTAAACACCTATACACTGTTATTTTCTATTCCTCTAGAACCATCTACTCATTCTTAAGTCTCTATCAAAACACTTGTACGTATTTTTCCTCTAATAATTTTGAATTGTGAGGTGCTTAAACAGCTCCTCCCCAATTAACTCTCCAATGGTGCTTTTCCCTATTCCTTCCCATTTATTCCTCTTAAGAATTTGGTGTTTCCTTGGAGAGACTGAAGTCAAAGTACAGAACTTCTACTTACTTTATTTCCCAAGAAAATAAAGTAGCCTCTGCTTATCATCATTATCTATGGTTCCTTGATAACTTTTCAACAAAGGAGTCCGTTCCAAAGCCTCTCCTTAATATTAAAATGCTCAGGACCCAGCAATGTCCCCAGCTAGTAGAATCAAAAGACAAAATCCTTTTATAAACTTGATCTCTGACTCAGCATGTGATTTAAACAATAAGACCTCTTGATAATTTAATGTCTCACCTGAAATACTGGAACAATAATGTTTTCCAATTATTGATGTGAGCATTGATGAGACAGTGTTTGTAAAGCCCTTTGAATGACCCCAATAGAAGTCACTCCATTATCACTCTGATTTCCCCTTAAAAGATGGATAAATCAATTCAACAGTCTCTAAGGAAAAGTTTTTAAAAATCTATTTAACTCATTTGTTGTAACACAGCTGGAGGACAAAGGAGAAATTCACACAGGAAAAGAGGCAATCCTTTTGTATTACATGTTGTCACCAGAACCTTGAAGTGGATGAGATTTATCTTATATGAAAATGACAGCTTTCTAATGTTTAAAATGAATTTACATTAAAAAGTAAAGAGGTATTTTTCTAGCAACTATCACATATTTTTCAATCATCCATTAAAATGTTTACCTTACATTCTGCCACTAAAATGTATACAAAAAGAGAGATACTGAGGTAATGAAAACTTTCCCATGAATAACTATGGGAATTAAAAGTCACTCTTGAGAATCATTTATTTACACCTCAAAGAAATTGAGCAACAGACTCTCTTTGCTGGTTATTTTTGACAGCAAGATTTAAAATAGGAGGAATTATGGAGAGATTTAAACTTCAGCATAGGTTTACAAGTTAAAAACTCAAATACCATTAAAAATAACACCAAGAATATCTGAAAACATAAAACACCCCCGCTGAGTTCATAGTGTCAATTCTCAGACAGCCACCATACACGAAATTTACATTTTTCTACTATTACATTTGATAAAAGAAAGGAAAATGCATTCAATTTTCCCATGCATTTGAGGAAGACAAATAAAAATTATAAGAAAGACTAATGAAAATTTGTCAGTAGACCTAAAAGAAATAAAATATATTACTAGTATTTGTGGAGAGGAAATTACAATGACCTAGAAGTATCTAAGGCTTATTTAGTTGATTAGATACAAAGAGAGTTATTTTGTCTTGGAAATTTAGTAATCAAACTAAGGAAAAAGTTCAACAACAATATAAATTGTATATAATACATAGAAGCTCACTGCCTGGTGATTTTGAAAAACAACTTGTAAAAATCTATCATGGAGCCCTGAAATACAGTTCACAACATTACCAAAGCCCTCCTTCTCCAGTGCTATTTCTTTCTCTGAAAAATAACTTCAAATTTAAAATCATCAACAGTATACTTAGGACAAATAGAATCAAGTTGCTCACAATAACCCCAACATGCAAAACACAGTTGTTCTACAGAGACTCAGTAAGGTATTGACTTTCCCCAAACTGTAGAGGGTGCAGAAGGAAATGAGAGTAATCATAGAAGCCAAAGCCAATATAAAAGTAGAATAATGAAACTAGTCTAATCATTAATCAGACTGAACTCCCACTGACTCCAATTACATGTGTATTCAGAAAACACAATTGAAATTTAGGACTATCAGATATATGTTCCAGTTTCTTTGGGGTTACTACATCTGTCAGTTACAGGTCCAAGACTCAGGATACTAAATCAACATACAAAAATCAGTCGCATTTCTATATGCTAACAGAGAAAGATACAAAAAAAAAAAATACTAAGAAAGTAAAACCCATTTACAACAGCTACAAATAAAATAAAACATCCAGGAAAATACTTAACCAAAACAAGTTAAAGATTTCTATAATGAAAACTATGAAATGCTGATGAAAGAAACTGAAAAGGATACTAACAAAGGGAAAGATATTCCATGCTCATGGATTAGAAACTACCCAAAGGAATCGATGCCATCTCTATCAAAATATCAACGACGTTCTTCACAGAAATAGAGAAAGAATCCTAAAATATAGAGAGAACCATGGAAGACCCAGAAGGAGCCAAACCAATCCTGTGCAAAAACAGCAAAGCAGAAGCATCACATTACCTGGCGTCAAACTACATTGCACAGCTATAGGAATCCCAACAGCGTTGTGCTGGCACAAAAAGACATGCAAATGGAGCAGAATGGGAACTCAGAAATAAATTCACACATTCACAGTCAATTCACTTTTGCCAAAAGCACCAACAAACATTGAGGATAGAACAGTCTCCTCAATAAATGGTGCTGAGAAACTGGATATTCATATGCAGATAAATGAAATTAGAACCATATCTTTCACCATATAGATCATCAAATCAAAGCAGATTAAAGACTTAAATCTCAGACTAGAAGAAAACATCAGGGAAAGTGTCCCGGACATTGGTCCGGCAAAGGTTTCTTGAGGTTTCTTTCCTCAAAAGCACAGGAAACCAAAGCAAAATGGTCAAAAAGTTCACCTCAAGCCGAAGACCTTCTGCACAGCAAAGGAAACAACCAACAAAACAAAGAGACAATCCACAGACCGAGAGGAAATATTTCAAATACCCATCTGACAAGGGATTAACAACCAGCATATGCATGTTATAAGGAGTTCAAACAACTCAGTAATCTAGTTACCAATAGAAAAAAATATCTGAATAGACAGCTTTCAAAGGAAGACATGCAAATGGCCGTGGATAAGAAAAAATACTCAAAAAAAATCATTAATCAGAGAAATGCAAATCAAAACAATAAAATATCCCACTCCAGTTAAAATGGCTTTTATCAAAAAGACAAGCAGTCATGGATGCTAGTGAGGGTGTGCAGAAAGGGAAATCCTTATACACGATGGGTGGGAATGTAAATTAGTAAAGACACTATGGAGAATAGCGTGGAAGTTCCTCAAAAACTAAAAACACAACTGCCAAACAATCCAGCAATCTCACTGTCAGGTAAATATCCAAAAGAAAGAAATCAGTATGTTAAAGAGATACCTGCATTTCCTTATGGCAGCAGTACCCACAATAGCCAAGATATGGAATCAACAGAAGTGTCCAAAATGATGAATGAACAAAGAAATTGTGGCTCATATATATACTAGACCAATTATACAGCCACAAAAAAAAAAGAAGGAAATCCTGTCATTTGCAACAACATGGATGGAATTAAAGGACATTATGTTAAATAAAATAAGCCAGGCACAGAAAGACAAATAACCCATGTTCTCATTCATATTGGTGAACTAAAAACAAAAATGAGCTCATGGAGGCAGAGAGTAGAATGGTAAGTAGCAGAGTCTGGGAAATCTAGTAAGGAGAAGGGATAGGAGGAAAAGAAAGGATGGTTGATGGGGTCAAAAATATAGTTAGATAAAATGAATAAGATCTAGTGTTCTAGAATGACTATAGTAAACAAAGTATTGTATATTAAAAATGTATAATAACTAAAATATAAAAGCAACTAACAGTAGAATGGTGATGTTCTTAACACAAAGAAATGATAAATGCTTGGGTGATGGATATCCCACTGATTTGATCATTACACAGTATATGCTTATATCAAAATATCACCTGCATTTCATAAATAACTACAGCTATCACGTGTCCATAATAATTTTTAAAATTCTAAAAACTAAATAATAAATAAATTAAATGCAGCAATGATTTTCCAAGTGAAGTCTTGAGGGGTTGGGCACTATGACTTGGCACTCATGTGTACAAATGTGCATGAAGGACCCCACTGCTGAAGCACTGAATGAAATACAGGATCATGAACCACAAACAGCAGGAGCCTCTGACACAGATAGAAGCAACTGCACAGGCTTCAGTTCAGATAAACAGAACTAAATTCAAATTCTTGTTCAGATCCTCACTACGTAGTAATTATTTGGACTTAAAACGATTTACTTGAGGTTAGTTTTTTCCGGCGGAGCAAGATGGCAGCCGAGTAATAGCTTCCTTGCATCTGGGCACCGTGAGTCTGGGGAGATAGGACTCCAGGCATCTCTGGCTGGTGGGAACTGCCTATCATCACTCCTATGAGGATACAGGGAGTCAGCGAGAGACTTCTGGACCCCAAGAGGAGGACTAAAACAGTGGAAAACCGGCAAGTGGTCGCGTGTGTTCAACCCGTCTAAACCCGCCCACAACTGTAAGTTCAGTAGCAGCGAGACTGCAAACCAGAAAGGCCTTACCTGTGAACTCTTTTGATGTCCTTGGACTTGGCACTGAGTTGAACTGCCTTGGGGAAGGCCTGAGTGGGAGTGCGGAGAACTTTGGCCGTTGTCTAGGGCCCCAGTCTGAGCCGCTGAGCCAGACGGAGCTAATAGTGTTTGGCGGTGGGTCACACGGATCCATTGTCAGCGATCTGCCCCGGCAAGCTCCGCCCTCAGGGTCACAGAGCTAGAAACGGGTGGGAGCTGGTAACCCAGCAACCAAGTAGCCTAAGGGTGGGGTCTGAGCCGCCTTGCAGCCCTAACCCTCAGGGGCAGAGTGAGACCAGTTTTGGCACACTGAGTAAGTGGATAGCCACTTCAGCAGCGATTCCAGCGAGAAAGCTGGGAAAGCTTCTGCTCAGCAAGTTTACAAGTTCAAAGTGCCTTTTAAGTGGGCTGAAGAGAGATTTAGGGTGTCTACCTGCTGGGGTTTGAGAAATCGGCAGCCTCCAGTCGTATCGGAACTGTGACTAACATCCCATACCCCAAAAGACCACGTGTTGCCCAGACAATATTCATCAACATATACAAACTGCTTTGTTTTTGGTTGTGTATTTTTTTTTCTTTTTTTTTTTTTTTTGTTTGGTTGGGTTTTTTTGTTTGTTTATTTTGACGTTGTTGATGTTCTTTTGTTTCTTAATTTCAATCTTTTCCATACAGATCCCTTTTTCTTTCTCAATTTTTCTAGTTTAATTATAATTTCCCATTGCTGCCTTTTTTAATAACTACAACTTCATTTTTGCTAGTGTTTCTACCGTTATCACTTGGTTTTTCACCCAATTTTATCGCCATAAAGTTTTCTGTTTGCTTGTTTTGGTTTGAGTTATAGCATTTTTGTCTTTCCTCTCTACTTGGTGGAGGTGGGGTACTGTGTCTGACCAGGTTAGCAAAGAGCTGCTGACCTCAACGGAACCACCCAACTGGGCACCCAACCCCCAGAAGGTGGGGTTTTTTAAGGTTGTGTCAAAGTACCCGACTGTACACCTATATTGCCCTGTCTCCCTCTTTCTGTGCCTCTCTTCTTTTTGTCAATATTCCTTATCCCTACCCCCTCTCCTTTCTCTATCTTTCTTTTTTTTCTTATCACTCGGTCCTCCTTTCTTTCATCCCTTTTTTGCTCTTCAACCTTCTCACCTTTCTGGTCCTGTAACCCTTAGTCCACAGGCACAAGAACTTAAAGAGCAAGAGGAAGTGAAAGGAAAATTAGGGCAAGGAAACAGATAAAAGAAATCACTCATGAGGAAGAATCAGCAGAAAACTCCAGGCAACATGAAGAACCAGTCCAGAACAACCCCGCCAAGGGACCATGAGGTAGCTACTGCAGAGGATTCCACCTATACAGAAATGTTAGGAATGACAGAAAGGGAATTTAGAATACACATGTTGAAAACAATGAAAGAAATGATGGAAACAATGAAGGAAACTGCTAATAAAGTGGAAAATAACCAAAAGGAAATCCAAAAACAGAATCAAATCAGAGATGAACGATATGAAGAATATAAAAAGGATATAGCAGAGCTGAAGGAAATGAAACAGTCAATCAGGGAACTTAAAGATGCAATGGAAAGTATCAGCAACAGGTTAGACCATGCAGAAGAAAGAATTTCAGAGGTAGAAGACAAAGTTTTTGAGATAACTCAGATAGTAAAAGAGGCAGAAAAGAAGAGAGAGAAAGCAGAACGTTCACTGTCAGAATTATGGGACTTTATGAAACGTTCCAACATACGAGTTATAGGAATTCCAGAAGGGGAAGAAGAATGCCCCAGAGGAATGGAAGCCATACTAGAGAATATTATAAAAGAAAATTTCCCAAACATCACCAAAGATTCTGACACACTGCTTTCAGAGGGATATCGGACCCCAGGTCGCCTCAACTCTAACCGAGCTTCTCCAAGACACATTGTGATGAACCTGTCCAAAGTCAAGACAAAAGAAAAGATTCTGCAAGCTGCCAGGAGTAAGCGCCAGTTGACCTACAGGGGCAAATCCATCAGAGTGACCTCAGACTTCTCTAATGAAACTTTCCAAGCAAGAAGACAATGGTCATCTACCTTTAATCTACTTAAACAGAACAATTTTCAGCCCAGAATTCTGTACCCTGCTAAGCTAAGCTTCAAAATTGATGGAGAAATCAAATCATTTACGGATATACAAACATTGAGGAAATTCACCACAACAAGACCAGCTCTACAGGGAATACTTCAACCTGTTCTGCACACTGACCACCACAATGGATCAGCAGCAAAGTAAGAACTCAGAAATCAAAGGACAGAACCTAACCTCCACACTGATGCAAAAGATAAAACTAAGCAATGGACTCTCACCACATAAGACGAATAGAATACTACCACACTTATCAATTATCTCCATAAATGTTAATGGCTTGAATTCCCCACTGAAGAGACATAGGTTGGCTGACTGGATTAAAAAACACAAGCCATCCATTTGCTGTCTGCAAGAAACACACCTGGCTTCAAAAGACAAATTAAAGCTCCGAGTCAAGGGTTGGAAGACAATTTTTCAGGCAAATGGAATTCAGAAGAAAAGAGGAGTTGCAATCTTATTTTCAGATACATGTGGATTTAAAGCAACTAAAGTCAAAAAAGACAAAGATGGTCACTTTATATTGGTCAAGGGAAAACTACAACAAGAAGACATTTCAATTCTAAATATCTATGCACCAAATTTAAATGCTCCCAGATTCTTGAAACAGACCTTACTCAGTCTGAGCAATATGATATCTGATAATACCATCATAACAGGGGACTTTAACACACCTCTTACAGAGCTGGACAGATCCTCTAAACAGAAATTAAACAAAGATATAAGAGATTTAAATGAGACCCTAGAACAATTATGCTTGATAGACGCATATAGAACACTCCACCCCAAAGATAAAGAATATACATTCTTCTCATCACCCCATGGAACATTCTCCAAAATTGATCATATCCTGGGACACAAAACAAATATCAACAGAATCAAAAGAATTGAAATTTTACCTTGTATCTTTTCAGACCATAAGGCACTAAAGGTGGAACTCAACTCTAACAAAAATGCTCGACCCTATCCAAAGGCATGGAAATTAAACAATCTTCTGTTGAATAACAGATGGGTGCAGGAAGAAATCAAACAGGAAATCACTAACTTCCTTAAGCATAACAACAATGAAGACACAAGCTACCAAAACCTGTGGGATACTGCAAAAGCAGTTTTGAGAGGAAAATTCATCGCTTTAGATGCCTACATTCGAAAAACAGACAGAGAGCACATCAACAATCTCACAAGAGACCTTATGGAATTGGAAAAAGAAGAACAATCTAAGCCTAAACTCAGTAGAAGAAAAGAAATCTCCAAAATCAAATCAGAGATCAATGAAATTGAAAACAAAAGAATCATTCAGAAAATTAATGAAACAAGGAGTTGGTTTTTTGAAAAAATAAATAAAATAGATAAACCATTGGCCAGACTAACTAGAAATAGAAAAGTAAAATCTCTAGTAACCTCAATCAGAAACGATAAAGGGGAAATAACAACTGATCCCACAGAGATACAAGAGATCATCTCTGAATACTACCAGAAACTGTATGCCCAGAAATTTGACAATGTGAAGGAAATGGATCAATATTTGGAATCACACCCTCTCCCTAGACTTGGCCAGGAAGAAATAGACCTCCTGAACAGACCAATTTCAAGCACTGAGATCAAAGAAACAATAAAAAAGCTTCCAACTAAAAAATGCCCTGGTCCAGATGGCTTCACTCCAGAATTCTATCAAACCTTCAAGGAAGAGCTTATTCCTGTACTGCAGAAATTATTCCAAAAAATTGAGGAAGAAGGAATCTTCCCCAACACATTCTATGAAGCAAACATCACCCTGATACCAAAACCAGGAAAAGACCCAAACAAAAAGGAGAATTTCAGACCAATCTCACTCATGAATATAGATGGAAAAATTCTCAACAAAATCCTAGCCAATAGATTACAGCTTATCATCAAAAAAGTCATTCATCATGATCAAGCAGGCTTCATCCCAGGGATGCAAGGCTGGTTCAACATACGCAAGTCCATAAACGTTATCCACCATATTAACAGAGGCAAAAATAAAGATCACATGATCCTCTCAATAGATGCAGAAAAAGCATTTGATAAAATCCAGCATCCTTTTCTAATTAGAACACTGAAGAGTATAGGCATAGGTGGCACATTTCTAAAACTGATTGAAGCTATCTATGACAAACCCACAGCCAATATTTTACTGAATGGAGTAAAACTGAAAGCTTTTCCTCTTAGAACTGGAACCAGACAAGGTTGTCCTCTGTCACCTTTACTATTCAACATAGTGCTGGAAGTTCTAGCCAATACAATTAGGCAAGACAAGGAAATAAAGGGAATCCAAATGGGAGCAGAGGAGGTCAAACTCTCCCTCTTTGCTGACGACATGATCTTATACTTAGAGAACCCCAAAGACTCAACCACAAGACTCCTAGAAGTCATCAAAAAATACAGTAATGTTTCAGGATATAAAATC
Organism: Nycticebus coucang; assembly: GCF_027406575.1. Classification (NCBI taxonomy): domain Eukaryota; kingdom Metazoa; phylum Chordata; class Mammalia; order Primates; family Lorisidae; genus Nycticebus; species Nycticebus coucang. The sequence continues at coordinate 50,116,846 of NC_069782.1, forward strand.
AATGTCCACAAGTCAGTAGCCTTTGTATACACCAATAACAGTCAAGAGGAGAAGCTAATTAAGGACACAACTCCCTTCACCATAGTTTCAAAGAAAATGAAATACCTAGGAATATACCTAACGAAGGAGGTGAAGGACCTCTATAAAGAAAACTATGAACTCCTCAGAAAGGAAATAGCAGAGGATATTAACAAATGGAAGAACATACCATGCTCATGGCTTGGAAGAATCAACATTGTTAAAATGTCTATACTTCCCAAAGCAATCTACCTATTCAATGCCATTCCTATCAAAGTACCTACATCGTACTTTCAAGATTTGGAAAAAATGATTCTGCGTTTTGTATGGAACCGGAAAAAACCCCGTATAGCTAAGGCAGTTCTTAGTAACAAAAATAAAGCTGGGGGCATCAGCATACCAGATTTTAGTCTGTACTACAAAGCCATAGTGCTCAAGACAGCATGGTACTGGCACAAAAACAGAGACATAGACACTTGGAATCGAATTGAACACCAAGAAATGAAACTAACATCTTACAACCACCTAATCTTCGATAAACCAAACAAGAACTTACCTTGGGGGAAAGACTCCCTATTCAATAAATGGTGTTGGGAGAACTGGATGTCTGCGTGTAAAAGACTGAAACTGGACCCACACCTTTCCCCACTCACAAAAATTGATTCAAGATGGATAAAGGACTTAAATTTAAGGCACGAAACAATAAAGATCCTCAAAGAAAGCATAGGAAAAACACTGGAAGATATTGGCCTGGGGGAAGACTTCATGAAGAAGACTGCCATGGCAATTGCAACAACAACAAAAATAAACAAATGGGACTTCATTAAACTGAAAAGCTTCTGTACAGCTAAGGTGACGATAACCAAAGCAAAGAGACAACCCACACAATGGGAAAGGATATTTGCATATTTTCAATCAGACAAAAGCTTGATAACCAGGATCTATAGAGAACTCAAATTAATCCACATGAAAAAAGCCAACAATCCCTTATATCAATGGGCAAGAGACATGAATAGAACTTTCTCTAAAGACGACAGACGAATGGCTAACAAACACATGAAAAAATGTTCATCATCTCTATATATTAGAGAAATGCAAATCAAAACATCCCTGAGATACCATCTAACCCCAGAGAGAATGGCCCACATCACAAAATCTCAAAACTGCAGATGCTGGCGTGGATGTGGAGAGAAGGGAACACTTTTACACTGCTGGTGGGACTGCAAACTAGTACAACCTTTCTGGAAGGAAGTATGGAGAAACCTCAAAGCACTCAACCTAGACCTCCCATTCGATCCTGCAATCCCATTACTGGGCATCTACCCAGAAGGAAAAAAATCCTTTTATCATAAGGACACTTGTACTAGACTGTTTATTGCAGCTCAATTTACAATCGCCAAAATGTGGAAACAGCCTAAATGCCCACCAACCCAGGAATGGATTAACAAGCTGTGGTATATGTATACCATGGAATACTATTCAGCCATTAAAAAAAATGGAGACTTTACATCCTTCGTATTAACCTGGATGGAAGTGGAAGACATTATTCTTAGTAAAGCATCACAAGAATGGAGAAGCATGAATCCTATGTACTCAATCTTGATATGAGGACAATTAATGACAATGAAGGTTATGGGGGGGGTGCAGAAAGAGGGATGGAGGGAGGGGGGTGGGGCCTTAGTGTGTGTCACACTTTATGGGGGCAAGACATGATTGCAAGAGGGACTTTACCTAACAATTGCAATCAGTGTAACTGGCTTATTGTACCCTCAATGAATCCCCAACAATAAAAAAAAAAAAAAAAAAAAAAAAAAAAAAAACGATTTACTTAAATTTTCTGAGTCTCCGTTTCTTCATTAAAAAATAAAGCATATTAACAGTGCCTTCACAAGACTGTTGTAATGATTAAATGTTTTAATGTATGTAAAGAGATCAGCAGAGAGTAGTAAACGAATAAATTATGTTCTCCCCATCCCCATTCCAGAAGATACTAGGCAGGGGTCAATTAATACATCCTCGTGTCTCTACCAAAATGAAACACATATTCAAGACTTGGAGGGAAGCAATTTTACAGCTAGCCTTCTCTCCCAGGTTATCATGGCGATTAACAGTCTTACTGCCAAGATGCTGGTCCCTACTGCTCACATAACTGCAAATTAAGTCACTTTCTTCTTGACCTTATTCAATTACCATGCTCTATTCTTAATTCCAGACTTCTACACAGAAAATGGTTACTGAGAAATTCTTTGCCTTTCTCAATACATTGTTTAAAACTAAACTCCAGGGATGTCCTTTAAACCCTTCTTTTTTTCTTTGCTTTTCTCAATCTAATTCTATGCAAATGACCAATCACCTCAGTAGCTAATAACTACCATTGGGTTAGTATGTCAGTATATGAATCTCATTGTCTCTCTATCTCCAGCAGTCTTCCTAATGTATCCAAAGATAAGCCTGGGCTCTCTTTAAAGTAACCAGCTTCATTACTTCCTTAAAGACTGCTGGGCATGGTAGCTCATGCCTGCAATCCCCTAGCACTCTGGGAGGCAGAGACAGGTGGGTTCCTGGAGCTCAGGAGTTTGAGACCAGCCCACCCAACAGCCAGACCCTGTCTGGACTAAAAAGTGAAAACTAGCTGACCATCTTGGTACATGCCTGTTGTCCTAGCTACTTCAGAGGCTAAGGCAAGAGGACTGCTCAAGCCCAAGAGTTTGAAGTTGCTATGAGCTCTAAAGGCATAGCAGTCTACCCAGGATGACAGAGTGAGACCCTGTCTCAAAAAAACAAAAGCAAAAACACTCTGACCTACCCCAGTGTCCATATCTCAGTGGTTAGGGCACCGGCCACATACACCAGGACTGGTAGGTTCAAACTGGCCTGGGCCTGCTAAACAAACAAACAACAACAACAACAAAATTAGCCCAGCATTGTAGCAGGTGCCTGTAGTCCCAGCTACTATGGAGGCTGAGGCAAGAGAATTGCTTGAGCCCAAAAATTTGAGATTGCTGTGAGCTATGATGCTACAGAACTCTATAGAGGGCAATAAAGTGAGACTCGATCTCAAAAATATGATATATATATACCGAAAACTTCCTTAAAAACTCCTACATTCATTGAAAGTTGAGCCTTGTTTTGTGATGGTTTGTAATAATTCTAATCAAAATCATGCAATTACACATTATTCTGTCTATAAACTATCACACAAAGCAACATAAGCATTATGTACAATATACCACACTGACCAACATAATCGTGCAAGGGAACACAGCATGAAAGAGCATGAGAGAATTGTTCCCCCAAAAGGCTACTGGAGTTAGCCAAGAAATTACCAAAATTAGTGTCTTCCGTGCTTACAAAAAACACATATCTTATAAAACATTGATTTTAAAATTTTACCCTGGACACATGAATATTTTTTCATAGAGGCTTTCTATCTCCATGTATACTCACATCTGCCCACAGCAACTTATAATCAATTGGAAGAAGTAAAGTAAAAACACAAATAATAACAGGCTTCAACTGTAAGGAGACCAGCCTCAGCAAGAAAGAGAACCCTCTGCTAAAACATGAAAGAAAAATTATCCTGATGTCTTGAAGGGCTCCTGTATTCCCAGCTACTTGGAAAGCTAAGGCAGGAGGACTGCTTGAACCTAGAAGTGAGAGGTTGCTGTGAACTGGCTGACACCACAGTACTCTTTTCCCATTCCTAAGGGTGTCTATTTGCTTTAATTGTTGTGTCCTTACATGTGTGGAAGTTTTTTAGCTTAATTAACTTATTAACATTTATTATATAATTAACATTTATTTATTTTTGGTGTTGCAATTGCCACTGAAGTCTACTTTTTTTTTTTATTAAATCATAGCTGTGTACAATAATGCAATCGTGAAGTACAATGTGCTGGTTCCATATACAGTCTGAAATATTTTCATCGAACTGGTTAACATAGCCTTCATGGCACTTTCTTAATTATTGTGTTCAAACCCTTATACTCTACATTTAGTAAACTTTACCTGCACCCTTCCAAGATGTACCCAAGGTGTGGACCCACGAATCACCCTCCCTCCACCCTACCTCCCCCTTCCTTCCCCTCCCTTGCCCCCTTCCCCATATTCTTGCACTGAGATTCGGTTGTAGCCTTCATATGAAAGCTATAAATTAGTTTCATATTAGGGCTGAGTACATTGGGTATATTTTCTTCCATTCTTTGGATACCTTGCTAAGAAGAATATTTTCCAGCTCCATCCATGTAAACATGAAGGAGGTATAGTCTCCATCTTTCTTTATGTCTGCATAATATTCCATGGTGTACTTGAGGCAAGAGAATCGCGTAAGCCCAAGAGTTAAGAGGTTGCTGTGAGCCGTGTGACACCACGGCACTCTACCCGAGGGCGGTACAGTGAGACTCTGTCTCTACAAAAAAAAAAAAAAAAATATTCCATGGTGTACAAATACCACAATTTATTAATCCATTCATGAGTCGATGGGCACTTAGGTTTTTTCCATGACTTAGCAATTATGAATTGGGCTGCAATAAACATTGTGGTACAAATATCTCTGTTATAGTATGATTTTTGGTCTTCGGGGGAAATACCTAGTAGAGGAATTATAGGATCGAATGGCAGATCTATTTTTAGATCTCTAAGTATTCTCCAAACATCTTTCCAAAAGGACCATATTAGTTTGCATTCCCCACCAGCAGTGCAGAAGTGTTCCTTTTTCTCCACATCCACACCAACATCTCTGGTTTGGGGATTTTGTGATGTGGGCTAACCTTACTGGAGTTAGATAATATAGGAAAGTAGTTTTGATTTGCATTTCTCTGACGGTTAAGGATGATAAGCATTTTTTCATGTGTTAATACATCATTTTATATGGAATCAGAAAAAACCTCAAATAGCCAAGACATTACTCAGAAATAAAAACAAAGCAGGAGGAATTACGCTACACTACCAGACCTCAAACTATACTATAAATCGATAGTGATCAAAACAGCATGGTACTGGCACAAAAACAGAGAGGTAGATATATGGAACAGAATAGAGAACCAAGAAATGAATCCAGCTACTTACTGTTATTTGATATTGGACAAGCCAATTAAAAACATTCAATGGGGAAAAGATTCCCTATTTAACAAATGCTGCTGGGTGAACTGGCTGGTGACCTGTAGAAGACTGAAACTGGACCCACACCTTTCACCTTTAACTAAGATAGACTCTCACTGGATTAAAGATTTAAACTTAAGACATGAAACTGTAAAAATACTAGAAGAAAGCCTAGGGAAAACTTCTTGAAGGAATCGGCGTGGGTGAATATTTTTTGAGGAGGATCCCCCGGGCAATTGAAGTTACATCAAAAATACACTACTAGGAGCTCACGAAACTAAAAAGTTTCTGCACAACCAAGAACACAGTAAGTAGAGCAAGCAGACAGCCCTCAGAATGAGAGAAGATATTTGCAGGGTATGTCTCCAACAAAGGTTTAATAACCAGAATCCACAGAGAACTCAAACGTATAAGAAAGAAAAGAACAAGTGATCCCATCTCAGGCTGGACAAGGGACTTGAAGAGAAACTTCTCTGAAGAAGACAGGCACACTGAAGTCTTCTTCATAAAATCTTTCCCCAGATTGATATCATCAAGAGTTTTTCCCATGATTTCTTCTAGCATTTTTATCCTTTCATGTCTAGGAGTTAAATCTTTTATCTATTGCCAGTCAATTTTTGGACATGGTAAGATGTGCAAGTTCAGTCTTTTACACAAGGTTAACCAGTTCTGGCACCACCAATTGAATAGGGAATCTTCGCCCCAGTGTGTGCTTTTCTCTGGTTTATCAAAGATCGGATGGTGATAAAAGGCTGGTTTCATCTTCAGGTTCTCTATTTGGTTCCATACATCTACATGGTTTTGTGCCAAAACCATGCTGCTTTGATCACTATGGACTTGTAATGTAACCTAAGGTCTAATAGAATACTCTGGCTTTGTTTTTTTACTAAGAATTATCTTGGCTATCTGGATTTTTTTCTGATTCACACAAAATGAAGAACTTTTTTTTCGAGTTATTCAAAGTATGTTGTTGGTATTTTAATGGGGATTGCATTAAATCTGTAGAATGCTTTGAGTGTATAGACATTTTAACAATGTTGTTTCTTCCCAGCCAAGAACATGGTATGTTCTTCCATTTGTTAATGTCTTCTGCTATTTCTTTTCTTATGGTTTCATAATTATCTTTGTAAAGAATCTTTCACCTTCTTTGTTAAGTTATATTCCCAGTCATTTCATTTTCTTTGAAGCTACCATGAAGAGTACCATGTTCTTGATTTGCTTCTCAACTCAGCTGTTACTAGCGTATACAATGGTTACTGATTTGTGGACATTAACTTTACACCCTGAGACATTACTGTATTTATTGGTCATTTCCAGGAGTTTTGTGGTTGAATCTATGGGTTTTTATAAGTATAAGATCATATCATCTGCAATGAGTGAGCTTCACCTCCTCTGCCCATCAATCACTGGGCAATAGACATGAACAGAATCTTCTCCGAAGATGAAAAATGAATGGCCAAAAAACACATTTAAAAATGCTCATTGTTCCTAATCATCAGAGAAATGCAAATCAAAACCACCCTGAGATATCACCTAACCCCAGTGAGAACAGACCACATCACAAAGTCCCAATGCTTTGGATGCTTGTGTGGATGGGAAGAAAAGGGAACACTTTTACACTGCTGGTGGGATGGTAAACTAATATGCCCCTTTAGAAAGAAGTATAGAGAATCCTCAAAGAACTTAAAATAGGCCTTCCATTTGATCCCATAATTCCATTACTAGACATCTACCCAAAAGAAAAGTAAATCATTTCATCTTAAGGACATTTGCACTAAATTGTTCATCACAGTTCAATTTATAATTGCCAAGATGTGGAATCAACCCAAGTGCCCACCAACACATGAATGGATTAATAAATGGTGGTATATGTATACCATGGAATACTATTTAGCCATTAAAAAGATGTAGACTTAGGCCCGATGTGGTGGCTCACATCTGTAATCCTAGCACTCTGGGAGGCAGACGCAGGTGGATTGCCTGAGCTCAGGAGTTTGAGACCAGACTGAGCAAGAACAAAACCCTGTCTCTAAAAATAGCCAGGCATTGTGGCAAGCACCTGTAGTCCCAGCTACTTGGGAGGCTGAAGCAAGAGAATCGCTTGAGCCTAAGAGTTTGAGATTGCTGTGAGCTATGACACCACAGCATTCTACTAAGGGCAACAAAGTGAGACTCTGTCTCAAAAAAGAAAAAAAGATGGAGACTTTACAGCTTTTGTATTAACCTGGTAAAGTTGGAGAACATTCTCTTTAGTAAGTATCACCAGAATGGAAAAGCAGGTATCCAATGTACTCAATACTAATATGAAGCCAGTAGAAGATAATAATACCCACACAAGAGAAAAACTCAATTCAAGTTGGCGGGAGGGGATGTAGGGAGGAATGGAGGGATGGTGCACTCCCACCTGATGGGCACAATGCTGATAATAATACTCACCCACACAAGAGAAAAACTCAATTCAAGCTGGTAGGAGGGGGAAGTAGGGTGGGGTGAGAGGGAGGAGGGAGGGGGACAGTGCACTCCCACCTGATGGGCACAATGGAGTGGTGTAGGGCACATCTTCTGGGGGAGGGGCACCACAGGGGGCTTCCCTAACAAACACAAACTTTATAACCTAATCATTTGTACCCTCATATGAATCTGAAATTAAAAAAAAAAAAGAATACACTTAAGAGTGGATTTGCTGGGTCATGGGATAGGGCTGTTTTCAACTTTCCCAGATGATGGCAAACTCCCCCAATTGATGAATCAATTCACACTTCTGCAGCAATGAATTCTGCCACATTTTCACCAATGACTGCTGTAAGATTTCATAATTTTTACCTAACAGATGGGAATATAGTGATATTTCACTGTATTATTATTTTATTCATCTAATTATTAGTAAAATTGTTCATCTTTCATATATTTACTGAGACCCTTAGGATTTTCTCTTTTGTCCTTTTTTTTATTGATTTATACTTATTTACAAGTCTTAGATATTTGCCTTTTTTTAAGTACAAATTGTTAATGATTTTCTCCAAATGAGTAATTTGTGCTACCATGCTTTTAGGAATCTTTTTAAGGGATAGTTATTGTTAATTTTAATAAAATCAACATGTCAATCTTTTCCTTTATGAGCACGGATTTTATGTCTTATATAAGAAAACCTTGAAATGTATTACCTTCTAGACAAGCAGTTAACCTGTGGGTCGCGACCCCTTCATAACAATGAAAATACATCGCGGCATTAGGAAGGTTGAGAACCACTGTTCTAGACCTTTCGTTATCTTTGACATTTAAGTCTTTAGTCTGTATAGAATTGGTTTTTATATGGTCTAAGGTAGGATGCAAGTTAAATTTTATTTCAGTTTGATATCAAAGTTGTCCAGCATTATTTATTTTAAAATTTGTCTTTTTCATACTAATCCATGGACTACCTCTTCCACCTATCAAATGTCCATCAGCAAGTGACTTCCTTCTTGGATGGTCCACTCTGCTTGGTCTGTTTGGCTGGCCCCACGCCACTGTCCTAATTCATATAACTTTAAAATATGTCTCAGCACTTTTTAAGTCAATCTTTCCCATCTAATATAACTTGTTCAAGAGTTTCTTTATTCTTTTTGACCATTTAAAATTCCATACTTTTTTTATTTTTTCTCACAATGCATTGATTCTTTTTTTAATGATTTTTTAGAACATGTCTAATAAAATTTCACCGCCCTGCCTAATCAGAATGCAGAAGTAAGGGCTATTGCCTTCATGGATCTATAGATGTGAAAGGAGAGATATAATGGGCTAAGTGACTTAGTCAAGATTACAAAGAGGCCTGATTAAAATCAGGTGGTGTAGGTTCGTGCCACAGCTTCATTATGATCCTTGTAATCCATATATTTTCTGAATCAGCTTGTTGAATTGAACAAAAAAGCATGCTGGGAATTTATTTGAAATTTATTGAATGTATAGATCAACTAACACAGAATTGAGATTTTATAATTTTGAGTATTTCATTCTACTAATTTTTGTTCTAAGTTTATTTAGGTCATTTTCAATAACATATGTTTTTACTTTTTTACACAGAATTCTTGTACATATTTATTACATTTTTTTCCCCCAGGTACTTTATATTTTTTAAGCTAGGGTAAAGGTGTGTTATTTCATTTAAACTGTTACGTTGCTGGTATACAGAAATGTAATTCATTATTATACATTACATGTACCTTATTAAACTCTTTTATAAGTCATAATAATTGAGTCTTTTGGTGTTCTATATAGAATCATGGCATCTTCAAGCAGTGGCAATTTAGTATTTTGTTTGGAATCCTCATATCTTTCATTTTTCTGCTGACCTTCTTCCACTGGCTCATACTCCCCAGGTGACAATCAACAGAGATGATGGATTCCTCACCAGTATCACTGTCAATTTCTGACACAAAGGATAAATGTCCAATATACCATCTTAAGTGAGATTCTGTTCTATAATGTTTGCAGATAATATTTTATAACACTTTGTATTAAGGATGCTGATCCTACTTTTCTAAAAATTTTTGTCATGAATCAGATGTTGATTTTTATCAAGTATTTTTCTGCATCTATTGGAAGTATCATATATTTTCTCTCCTGTATTTTTAATTGTGGTTTACATTGACTGAATTTCAAAAGTTCAACTGACTTCATATTTCTCAATAACTCAAACTTGTAATGTATTTTATACTGGCAAACATTTTGTTTAGGGTTTTTGTATCTATGTCATGGATAAGGAAGACAATTTTTTCTTTTCATAATGAGCAGGTCAGGTTCTGATATTAAAGTCATGGTGACCTCGTAGAATAAGTTCAACAGTGTTCTTTCTTTCATATTGATATTTAAGAATCTGGATAAAAGTTCTTTTGATCTTTGGCAGAATATGATAAAATTCAATAATAAAGCCAGCTAGGCCCAGAGTTTGCTCTGTAGGAACATTTTTTTTTTTTTTTTGAGACAAAGTCTCACTCTGTCACCCTCGGTACAGTGCCATAGTGTCAGAGCTCACAGCAACCACAATCTCTTGGGCTTCAGAGTTCATCTTGCCTCAGCCTACTGAATAGCTAGGACTATAGGCACCCATCACAACAGCCGGCTAGTTTTTCTAATATTTATTTATTTTATTTTTGTTGTTGAAACAGAGTCTCACTATGTCACCCTCAGTAGAGTGCTGTGGCATCACAGCTCACAGCAACCTCAAACTCTTGGGCTCAAGTGATTCTCTTGCCTCTGCCTCCCAAGAAGCTGAGACTACAGGTGCCAGCCACAACACTCAGCTATTTGTTGTTGTTGTTATTGTTGTTTAGCAGGCCCGGGCCAGGATGGAACCCACCAGCCTTGTTGCATGTGGCTGGTTTCTAATTTTTAGTACAGATGGGGTCTCACTCTTGCTCAGGCTGGTCTCAAACTCCTGAGCTCAAGCAATCCATCTACCTCCCAGAGTGCTAGGATTACAAGCATAAGTCAACATGCCCAGCCCAGGAATATTTTAATATATTCAATTTATTCAACAAATATAAGATTTTTCATATATTTCTATATATTTTTGTTAAGACTTTTCACATATTTCTATATATTTTTGTCAATTTATTTTTCTAGAAAGTATTCCATTTAATAAACTGTCAAAACTATTGACATAAAATATTAATAAATCCCTCACATTATTTTTAACATATACAACACCAGTGATGGTCCCTTTTATTCCTTAAAATGATTATTTTTACATTGTCTATTTTTAATTCCTTGGTTAATCTCACCAAATATTTATAAATTTTATTATTCTTTTCAGAAAACCAACTGTTGGCTTTGGATAGCTTTATAGTTCTTTTATGTCTGCCCTCTTCTTGAACAAGGCGAGGATCTTCAAACACTTCCACTCCATTCCTGCCCTTCCCAACACACGTTATCATCACCAGTTCCTTTGTTTCTACTTTAAGCCTAAATTACATTATTACTGTTTTAAACTATTAATATTGATTCATATTTACATATACATTTTACAATTTTTTTCTTGTTTTCTAGACTTCCCTCCTTTCCTTTACCCCAAATGAAATCTGTCTAAAGTAATAGATGAAAATCTTTACCGGCTTACAGCATCAAGATTTACTTTCACTCTTAGGTCCATGGTAGTTCAACTACAACTCTACTCAAGGAACTCGTTTTCTTTTTAGCCTGCCTTTAATAGTTTTATTTATTTATTTTTATTTGTTTTACATTTCCAAACATTTAGAGAGTACAAATATTTTTTAATAAAATTTGAATGCATGAATTGCGTAGTGGTGAGCTCTGGGATTTTAGCACACCCATTGCTGGAGTAGTATAGAATGGAACCAATGGATAATTTTGGTTGCTAAGGGCCCCCGTCCTCCCCTCATCTTGGTTTCCAGTGTCCATTTTTCCACTTTGCATGACCATATATACCCATGGTTTCACTCCCACTTATAAGTGAGAACATACAGTATTTTTTCTCATTCCTGAGATACTTTATTTAGGATAATGATCTCCAGTTCCTTTCAAGTTGCTGCCAAAGACACTATTTCATCCCTTTCTAATGGCCTAGTAGTATTCCATGTTAAGAGAGTGTGTGTGTGTGTGTGTGTGTGTATTCACACATACATATAGATATAGATGTCTTTGTGTGTATTGCATTTTCTTTAGCCACGCCCAGTTAATGGGCACTTGGGCTGATTCCTTATCTCAATGTACTCTTCCTTTCATGCAAAGGTTAAAGAGAAGCTTCCCTCTGGTCACCAGTTTTAAATTGCTCAGAAATGTTACTTGTCACTGCCGCTCACACGGTATTGGTTGACAAAGTGACACAGTCACATCTGATGTTATCAGGACATGAGGTCCCTGTTAGAAGTATCCAGGAAGCCTAACCTTGGTATGATCTGTTCTATCATGCTCAGGCATTTCCAGCAGATAGTCTCTGTCAATAAAAACTCAGTAATTGCCTGAAAAAAAAGTCTTTTATTTACCGACATTCTTTTTGTTTTTTTATTAAGTCATTACACATAGATCATGAATACATTTATGCATATGTAGGGTAAAATGTGTTGATCTTTTAATATAATTTGGAGTGCTTACATCAAACTAAATAATATAGCTCTTGCCTCATTTACTTGATTATTGTGTTAAGACATTTATGTTCTATACTTGATAGATTTGACTTGTACCCTTTCAATGTGCTCCATAGGTGTGGTCCCGCCTTTTACCCTCCCTCTGTCAAATCTCCCCGCTTCCCTCCCTTCCCACTGGAGAGATGTCCACTGGGCATTCAATTCCCTGCATGTATTTTCCTTTCAGTACAATAATGGTATCACTTTACCTGCTTCTGACTCTATTGTCCTTATTAAGATGTTAGCTGTTAGTATAATTGCTCTCACTTTGAAGGTGATTCTCTTTTATCTCTCGCATCTTTTATGATCTGAACTTGTATTTGGTGCACTGAAATTTCCCTGTGGTATATTCAAGTGTGTATTTTTTTCCACTTATCATGCTTGAGATTTGTTGGGTATCTTGAATCCATGGATGGAGATTGTTCCTCTGTTCTGGAAAATGCGTAGCCGGCAATTCCTCAAATATTTCCTCCTTCTCATTCTTTCTGTCTTCTTCTCTGAAACTCCAATTAGGGTCATGAGAATAATCATGCAATATTAGACTTTCTCTCTCTGCCCTCTATGACTTTTAATGTCTCTTGTATGTTGCTTTTTACTCTTTGCTTCATCCTCCTATGTTCTGGAAAGTAATTCTGACAAATCTTCTGGATAAGTAATGTGGCTGATTCATTCATTTCATTTTTACCTTCAGTTATCGATTTCCTCTTTTGTCAAACTTTTACAAAATGTGCTAGGACATTATCGAGTGTTCTAGTATCAGGCATATTTTTACTTCTTTAAACATTGTTCTAGCATGAATGTTTTATAGCTTGTGACTATTGTTGTGATATGTGTAGTACTTTCAGAGTTGTTCTGTTTTATGTTTTATGTTTTGTCCACTGGTTCTTGCCCTTGGTGCCCTTCTCTCCTGTGTGATTGCTGATCACTGGCAGTGAGTGCTAGGAGTCCTTTTCCTCAGAAAAAAATATTTTTAGGTATTCTTAGAGGATAAGATGAAGATAACTTTCTCTAGAAAGTATTTTAATTTACTTCTGCCAGCTTTCTAAGGGTGCTGGTAACTGCTAACTTTAGTAAATTTGGATTTCCAATAATAATGAAAGCCATTATTACTTCCCTGAGAATTGCTGCTAGGATGTGGATGTGAAGTGTGCCCCAGAAGTTCAAGTGTTGAAAACTTAATTCCTCTGTCCTCATGAAGGACTTAATGGATTCATGAGTGCTCTGTCTTCATGAATGAGTTAATGTCCCTGTCACCCGGGGGGTGGGGGGGGCTGAGTTACTCTGTTATCATGGGAGTGGCTTCTTTATAAATGCAGTCTCTGGAGCTCTCTTGGGCTCTCTTGCACTTGTTTTCTAGCACAAGATGCCTTTCACCGCAGTCTGTGCAGGAAGGCCCTCACTGGTGCTGGCACCTTGATTTTAGGTTCCCTAGCCTCTAGGATTACCAGCAATGAACGTGGGGCTCTGTTATAACAACAGAAAATGGACTAAGACCGTTCCCGCCTCTACCTTGTAAAGCATCAGGGTCAATTTCCTCATGGACTCCTGATAGCGGGGGAATGAGTCCACCTGACTTCTAATTTTTCCTTGTCCCTGGGGGTTTGCAGCTCTGTGAGGACTGTGCTATGTGTTAGACTTTCCATCTAGAGCAAGCACTGCATTCGTTTGCTCTGAAGCTTTGTCCCCTCATCATTTAAGTTGAACTCACTGGTAAATATCCTCAGAGTGAAGTGGCAATGTTCCTCTTACCTTCTCATTCCACTTTTTACATATATTTTAACTTGGCAAATCTTTCTTATCTTAGTAAATTTTATTAACATTGATGCTTTGAAAAGACTTTTTTTCTATTTTATATAGCATTTTTAATTGTCTTATTCTAATGCAAAGGTTGGTGCAGAGTCTGTGCTCGTAGAGTGATTGCTGAACAGACTCTCAGATGATTCCTCATCAGCTTTCTCCTGTGTGGCACATATCCAGTCCATGGGAAATGCCCCATGTCCCTTCCCTGAGTCTAGAAATGCAAGTTAATCAAACACATCAGCCCCTCTTAGCTTTGCCTTTTGATAATCTTTTAATCTTTTGTCACCTCCATCTTTCTCAGACAGGAGTCAGGCTTCACACTCGCACCTGCTTTAGTTTCCTCAGGTGTGGATCAGACAGGAGTCACAAGTCCTGTGTGGCTTCCACCGGTGGGGACGTGAAAAGTTCTGCGTTGTCCCACTGACGGCTTCCCCATCTGACTTTCAGGGGAGAGAACGGACCATCCCTCCCCTAAAGGCAGAAAAATGGGGACTTAGCACAGGGCAGCAGCTCTCTGAAAAGAAACCTCTTTGACAGCTTCTCCTGATCACTGACTTTCCAGGTCCAGATCACTCTGAGGGGCGTGAGTCCCTCTGTTGGTTCTACTCAGGAACAAACTGCCCTTTCTTCCCGCACATTTTCTTTCTACGGTTTCGACATCTCAATCAAAAAAGGAAAAATCTACATACTTTTTTTTTTTTTTTTTTTTTTTGTAGAGACAGAGTTTCACTTTATGGCCCTCGGTAGAGTGCCATGGCCTCACACAGCTCACAGCAACCTCCAACTCCTGGGCTTAAGCGATTCTCTTGCCTCAGCCTCCCGAGTAGCTGGGACTACAGGCGCCCGCCACAACGCCCGGCTATTTTTTGGTTGCAGTTTGGCCGGGGCCAGGTTTGAACCAGCCACTCTCAGTATATGGGGCCAGCACCTTACCAACTGAGCCACAGGTGCCGCCCGAAAAATCTATATACTTTGATGACATTTTTCATAGTCATAAATTATGAAGATTTGTTCTTTTTTCATTTTTAACACCACGTTTGGCAATAATCTGTGTGATGCCTCCAGTGAGAAGGCTAATATCTATTTACACCATTTCTTTAATAATTTTTTAAAAGGTACAAGTAAAGCTACATGATAGAGTCAACTGTAATGGATCACTGGAGTTTCATAAATTGTTAATTTACCAAAAAAAAAAAAAAATCCAAACTCTTGAGGTTGAAAAAAAGTCAATAAATATGTATCTCACAAAGACAGAGGGTGGGAGGGGAGCTGTAATACTTTCTCAAAGATCAACAGATCTCCAACAATACTTACAAGTCTCTCTCAGGAGCAGAAAACAATTCACCCTCATGGGAAAGACCCAGGGGAAGCTCTGCTCACTTCCTACAAGACAGCCAGCACCTCCCAGCGTAAACCCTATTTCCTTTGCAGCTGTGTGCCTCTTAGATGAGGAAAAGCCCAAACTTCTTGACCTCTACTCAGAAGCACTGGTATTCCCAGCCAAGAGATTTTTGCTAGACTCAGCTGAATATCCACTGGAAGTCTCAGTGGAAACAGTAATCTGGTGACGTCCAAGAGCCCTGCGCTATGATGTCCTCTGATGCCCTCATCACCAGGTATCCAAAGTTCTACTTGAGTGCAACTGATCTATTTTGGGTACGGCAATCCTGCTCAGAACCAGATTTGTCATGGTACATTCCTCTAATCCTTAGCCGTGTGAGCTCTGCAAACACAGTATTTGAAATAATAGAACACATTATTTTATAAAATGCCTTCAGAGTCCCACATATCTGAATGCTTTCTAGTAAAACAGTCAAGTTACTGAAGCTTCATCTTTTTATTTATTTAAGCAGGAGAGAAGTAAAAGTTCTACGGGCCAGTGAGCAAAGATGTGTTTGAATACTGTGAGAGTTAGTGAAACCGAGAAACGGCTGTTTCAGTTGGCAAGTCCTACGAAGCAAAGTTTTGTGAGCGGTAATAGTGATACGAGTGAAAGACTGGGATGCTGACCATCTATCTGGTATTTACAGCCCCAGAATCCCACTGTCAGGAACTGGTCCAGGCCAGCTTGTGAACAGATAGAATCCTCACAACATATGATGTTTCCCTTTGCACCATCCAAGATTTTACCTTCAGAAACATCACAAAGGACTTCATGTGAGGCTTTCCATAATCTATATAGAACCTCTTTGAATTAGTCAAGTAGGGTTTTGTTTGTTTGCTTTGTTTTGTTTATATTTTATCTTCTGTGGTCTAAGCACTGAAGAATTGATATGAAAGACGACTTTGGATAGAAAATAAGCAAAATAAGAAAAGTTTTCGATGAGAATTGCTTAAGCTAATGACGACTTTGGTAAAAAGGGTGATTAGAAATTAACCTTAGATGGGGGTGAGAGCAAGAGCAGGGAGTAACAGCTTCCCTGCATCTGGGCACCGTGAGTCTGGGGAGATAAGGCTCCAAGCATCTCTGGCTGGTGGGATCTGCCTATAATCATCCCTTTGAGGACACAGGGAGTCAGCTAGAGACTTCTGGACCCTAAGAGGAGGACAAAAGCAGTGGAAAACTGGCAAGTGGTTGTGTGTGTTCAATCGGTCTAATCCCACCAGCAGCTGTAAGTCCAGCAGCAGTGAGACTGCAAACCGAAAAGGCCTTACCTGTGAACTGCTTTGGAGTTTTTGGACTTGCCACTCAGTTGAACTGCCTTGGGGACAGCTTGAGCAGGAGTGCGGAGAACTTTGGGCATTGTCTAGGGCCATAGACTGAGCCGCTGAGCCAGTCGGAGCTAATAGTGTTCAGCTGTGGGCTGCAGGGAGCCATTGTGAGAGAACTGCCCCAGCAAGTTCCACTCTCAGAGTTGAAGACTAAGGGTCAGGCGGGAGCTAGTAACCTATTAACTGAGCAGCCTAATGGCAGGGTTGAGCCAACTTACAGCCTTAACCCTCAGACACAGAGTGAGACCGGTTTTGGCACAATGGGTAAGTGGATAGCCACTTCAGCAGCAATCCCAGTGACAAGCACTTTCCTGGAAAAGATTCTGCTTAGCCAAGTTTAGAAGTTTAAAGTGCCTGTTAAGAGGGCTGAAGAGAGATTAAGGGTCGCTACCCTGTGGGGTTTGAGAAATCAGCGGAGGCCACTAGTCGTACCAGCTTTGTGATTAACATCTCATACCCCACAACTACCTGTTGCCCAGACAATATTCAACAAGATATATATACTGTTTTATTTATTTGTTTTTTGTTTATTTTGTTGCTGTTGTTGTCGTTTTGTTTTTTAATTTCAACCTTTTCCATACAGATTTTTTTCTTTTTTTCTTTTTCTTTTTTTTCTCCATTTTTATAGTTTATTCAATAATTAGAACTTCATTCACGCTGGTATTTCCACCCCTATTATTTGGTTTTCACCCAATTTTATCCCATAAAGTTTTCTGCTTGCTTATTTTGCTTTGATTTACATCATTTTTGTCTTTCCTCACTACTTGGTGGAGGTGGGGTACTGTCTCTGATCAGGTTAGCAAAGAGCTGCTGAACTCAAGGGAACCACCCAATCTGACACCCTCAGAGGTTGAGGTTTTTTTAAGGTGTGTCAAAGTATCCTACTGTACACCTATACTGCTCTACCTCCCTCTTTCTGTGCCTCTCTTCTTTTTGTCAATATTCCTTTTACCCACCCCCTCTCCTTTCTCTATTTTATTTTCCTTTCCTTTCCTTTGCCTTTGCCTTTGCCTTTCCCTTTCCCTTTCATTTTCCCTTCCTTCCTTCCCTCCTTCTTTTTCTTTCTTTCATCTCTTCTTGCTCTTCAACCTTCTCATCCTTCTGGTCCTGTACCAAAAGGACTCATCGAAACCTTAGTCCGCAGGCACAGGAACTTAAAGAGCAAGAGGAAGTGAAAGGAAAATTAGGGCAAGGAAATAGATAAAACAAATCACTCTTAGGAAGAATCAGCAGAAAACTCCTGGCAACATGAAGAACCAGTCCAGAGCAACCCCTCTCCAAGGGACCAGGACGTACCTACTGAGAGGATTCCACCTATAAAGAAATGTTAGGAATTCATCCCAGGGATGCAAGGCTGGTTTAACATATGCAAGTCCATAAACGTTATCCACCATATTAACAGAGGCAAAAATAAAGATCACATGATCCTCTCAATAGATGCAGAAAAAGCATTTGATAAAATCCAGCATCCTTTTCTAATTAGAACACTGAAGAGTATAGGCATAGGTGGCACATTTCTAAAACTGATTGAAGCTATCTACGACAAACCGACAGCCAATATTTTACTGAATGGAGTAAAACTGAAAGCTTTTCCTCTTAGAACTGGAACCAGACAAGGTGGTCCTCTGTCACCTTTACTATTCAACGTAGTGCTGGAAGTTCTAGCCAATACAATTAGGCAAGACAAGGAAATAAAGGGAATCCAAATGGGAGCTGAGGAGGTCAAACTCTCCCTCTTTGCTGACGACATGATCTTATACTTAGAGAACCCCAAAGACTCAACCACAAGACTCCTAGAAGTCATCAAAAAATACTGTAATGTTTCAGGATATAAAATCAATGTCCACAAGTCAGTAGCCTTTGTATACACCAATAACAGTCAAGATGAGAAGCTAATTAAGGACACAACTCCCTTCACCATACTTTCAAAGAAAATGAAATACCTAGGAGTATACCTAATGAAGGAGGTGAAGGACCTCTATAAAGAAAACTATGAACTCCTCAGAAAGGAAATAGCAGAGGATATTAACAAATGGAAGAACATACCATGCTCATGGATGGGAAGAATCAACATTGTTAAAATGTCTATACTTCCCAAAGCAATCTACCTATTCAATGCCATTCCTATCAAAGTACCTACATCGTACTTTCAAGATTTGGAAAAAATGATTCTGCGTTTTGTATGGAATCGGAAAAAAACCCATATAGCTAAGGCAGTTCTTAGTAACAAAAATAAAGCTGGGAGCATCAGCATACCAGATTTTAGTCTGTACTACAAAGCCATAGTGGTCAAGACAGCATGGTACTGGCACAAAAACAGAGACATAGACACTTGGAATCGAATTGAACACCAAGAAATGAAACTAACATCTTACAACCACCTAATCTCTGATAAACCAAACAAGAACTTACCTTGGGGGAAAGACTCCCTATTCAATAAATGGTGTTGGGAGAACTGGATGTCTACATGTAAAAGACTGAAACTGGACCCACACCTTTCCCCACTCACAAAAATTGATTCAAGATGGATAAAGGACTTAAATTTAAGGCATAAAACAATAAAAATCCTCAAAGAAAGCATAGGCAAAACACTGGAAGATATTGGCCTGGGGGAAGACTTCATGAAGAAGACTGCCATGGCAATTGCAACAACAACAAAAGTAAACAAATGGGACTTCATTAAACTGAAAAGCTTCTGTACAGCTAAGGAGACAATAACCAAAGCAAAGAGACAACCCACACAATGGGAAAGGATATTTGGATATTTTCAATCAGACAAAAGCTTGATAACCAGGATCTATAGAGAACTCAAATTAATCCACATGAAAAAAGCCAACAATCCCATATATCAATGGGCAAGAGACATGAATAGAACTTTCTCTAAAGACGACAGACGAATGGCTAACAAACACATGAAAAAATGTTCATCATCTCTATATATTAGAGAAATGCAAATCAAATCATCCCTGAGATATCATCTAACCCCAGTGAAAATGGCCCACATCACAAAATCTCAAAACTGCAGATGCTGGTGTGGATGTGGAGAGAAGGGAACACTTTTACACTGCTGGTGGGACTGCAAACTAGTACAACCTTTCTGGAAGGAAGTATGGAGAAACCTCAAAGCACTCAACCTAGACCTCCCATTCGATCCTGCAATCCCATTACTGGGTATCTACCCAGAAGGAAAGAAATCCTTTTATCATAAGGACACTTGTACTAGACTGTTTATTGCAGCTCAATTTACAATTGCCAAAATGTGGAAACAGCCTAAATGCCCACCAACCCAGGAATGGATTAACAAGCTGTGGTATATGTATACCATGGAATACTATTCAGCCATTAAAAAAATGGAGACTTTACATCCTTCGTATTAACCTGGATGGAAGTGGAAGACATTATTCTTAGTAAAGCATCACAAGAATGGAGAAGCATGAATCCTATGTACTCAATCTTGATATGAGGACAATTAATGACAATTAAGGTTATTGGGGGGGGAAGCAGAAAGAGGGATGGAGGGAGGGGGGTGGGACCTTAGTGTGTGTCACACTTTATGGGGGCAAGACATGATTGCAAGAGGGACTTTACCTAACAATTGTAATCAGTGTAACTGGCTTATTGTACCCTCAATGAATCACAAACAATAAAAAAAAAAAAGAAGAAATGTTAGGAATGACATAAAGAGAATTTAGAATACACATGATGAAAACAATGAAGGAAACTGCTAATAAAATGGAAAATAACCAAAAGGAAATCCAAAAACAGAATCAAATAAGAGATGAAGAATATAGAAAGGATATAGCAGAACTGAAGGAACTGAAGCTGTCAATTAGGGAAGTTAAAGATGCAATGGAAAGTATCAGCAACAGGTTAGACCATGCAGAAGAAAGAATTTTGGAGATAAAGGAAAAGTTCTTGAGATAACTCAGATAGTTAAAGAGGAAGAAAAGAGGAGAGAGAAAGCAGAACATTCACTGTCAGAATTATGGGACTTAATGAAGCATTCCAACATATGAGTTATAGAAATCCCAGAAGGGGAAGAAGAATGCCCCCAGAGGAATGGAAGCCATACTAAAGAATATTATAAATGAAAATTTCCCAAATATCACCAAAGATTCTGACACAGTGCTTTCAGAGGGATATTGGAACCCAGGTCACCTCATCTCTAACTGACCTTCTCCAAGACACATTGTGATGAACCTATCCAAAATCAAGACAAAAGAAAAGATTCTGAAATCTGCCAGGAGTAAGTGCCAGTTGACCTACAGGGGCAAATCCATCAGAGTGACTGTAGACGTCTCTAATGAAACTTTCCAAGCAAGAAGACAATGGTCATGTACCTTTCATCTACTTAAACAGAACAATTTCCAGCGCAGAATGTTGTACCCTACTAAGCTAAGCTTTAAAATTGATGGAGAAATCAAATCATTTACGAATATACAAACATTGAGGAAATTTGCCACAACAAGACCAGCTCTACAGGAAATACTTCAACCTGTTCTACACACTGACCGTCACAATGGATCAGGAGCAAAGTAAGAACTCAGAAATTAAAGGGCAGAACCTAACTTCCACACTGATGCAAAAGATAAAACTAAGCAACAGACTCTCACAAAATATGAATAGAATACTACCACCCTTATCAATTATCTCAATAAATGTTAATGGCTTGAATTCCTCACTGAAGAGACACAGATTGCCTGACTGAATTAAAAAATACAAGCCATCCATTTGCTGTCTGCAAGAAACACACCTGGCTTCAAAAGACAAATTAAAACTCCGAGTCAAGGGTTGGAAGACAATTTTTCAGGCAAACAGAATTCAGAAGAAAAGAGGAGTTGCAATCTTATATTCAAATACATGTGGATTTAAAGCAACTAAAGTAAAAAAAAAAAAAAAAAAACAAAGATGGTCACTTTATATTGGTCAAGGGAAAAATACAACAAGATGACGTTTCAATTCTAAATATTTATGCACCCAATTTAAATGCTCCCAGATTCTTGAAACAGACCTTACTCAGTCTGAGCAATATGATATCGGATAATACCATAATAAGAGGGGACTTCAACATTCCTCTTACAGAGCTGGACAAGTCCTCTAAACAGAAATTAAACAAAGATATAAGAGATTTAAATGAGACCTTAGAACAACTGTGCTTGATAGACGCATATAGAACACTCCATCCCAAAGATAAAGAATATACATTCTTTTCTTCAAACCATGGAACATTCTCCACAATTGATCATATACTGGGACACAAAACAAATATCAACAGAATAAAAAGAATTGAAATTTTACCTTGTATCTTCTCAGACCATAAGGCACTAAAGGTGGAACTCAACTCTAACAAAAACCCTCGACCCCACACAAAGGCATGGAAATTAAACAACCTTCTGTTGAATGACAGATGGGTGCAGAATGAAATAAAACAGGAAATCTTTAACTTCCTTGAGCATAACATCAATGAAGAGACAAGCTACCAAAACCTGTGGGATACTGCAAAAGCAGTTTGGAGAGGAAAATTTATCACTTTAGATGCCTACATTCAAAAAACAGAAAGAGAGCACATCAACAAACTCACAAGCCATATTATGGAACTGGAAAAACAAGAACAATCTAAGCCTAAACCAAACAGAAGAAAAGAAATATCCAAAATCAAATCAGAGATCAATGAAATTGAAAACAAAAGAATCATTCAGAAAATTAATGAAACAAGGAGTTGGTTTTTTGAAAAAATAAATAAAATAGATAAACCATTGGCCAGAATAACGAGAAACAGAAAAGTAAAATCTCTAGTAACCTCAATCAGAAATGATAAAGGGGAACTAACAACTGATGCCACAGAGATACAAGAGATCATCTCTGAATACTACCAGAAACTCTATGGCCAGAAATTTGACAATGTAAAGGAAATGGATCAATATTTGGAATCACACCCTCTCCCTAGACTTAGCCAGGAAGAAATAGAGCTCCTGAACAGACCAATTTGGAGCACTGAGATTAAAGAAACAATAAAAAATCTTTCAACCCAAAAATGCCCTGGTCCAGATGGCTTCACACCAGAATTCTATCAAACCTTTAAGGAAGAGCTTATTCCTGTACTGCAGTAATTATTCCAAAAAATTGAGAAGAAAGGAATCTTCCCCAACACATTCTATGAAGCAAACATCACCCTGATACCAAAACTACGAAAAGACCCAGTCAAAAAGGAGAATTTCAGACCAATTTCACTCATGAATATAGATGCAAAAATTCTCTACAAAATCCTAGCCAAGAGACTTTTACAGCTTATCATCAAAAAAGTCATATATCATGATCATGTAAGTTTCATCCCAGGGATGCAAGGCTGGTTTAACATACGCAAGTCCATAAATGTTATCCACCATATTAACACAGGCAAAAATAAAGATCATATGATCCTCTTAATAGATGCAGAAAAAGCATTTGATAAAATCCAGCATCCTTTTCTAATTAGAACACTGAAGAGTATAGGTATAGGTGTCACATTTCTAAAACTAATTGAAGCTATCTATCTATGACAAATCCACAGCCAATATTTTACTGAATGGAGTAAAACTGAAAGCTTTTCCTCTTTCCTCTTTCCCAACCAGACAAGGTTGTCCTCAATCACCTTTACTATTCAACATAGTGCTGGAAGTTATAGCCAATACCATTAGACAAGACAAGGAAATAAAGGGAATCCAAATGGGAGCAGAGGAGGTCAAACTCTCCCTCTTTGCTGACGACATGATCTTATACTTAGAGAACCCCAAAGACTCAACCACAAGACTCCTAGAAGTCATCAAAAAATACAGTAATGTTTCAGGATATAAAATCAATGTCCACAAGTCAGTAGCCTTTGTATACACCAATAACAGTCAAGATGAGAAGCTGATTAAGGACACAACTCCCTTCACCATACTTTCAAAGAAAATGAAATACCTAGGAATATACCTAACGAAGGAGGTGAAGGACCTCTATAAAGAAAACTATGAAATCCTCAGAAAGGAAATAGCAGAGGATATTAACAAATGAAAGAACATACCATGCTCTTCCAATGGAAGACTCAACATTGTTAAAATGTCTATCCTTCCCAAATCCAATGTCATTCCTATCAAAATACCAACATCATACTTTCAAGATTTGGAAAAAATGATTCTGCGTTTTGTATGGAACCAGAAAAAAAACCGTATAGCTAAGGCATTTCTTAGTAATAAAAATAAAGCTAGGGGCATCACCATACCAGATTTTAGGCTGTACTACAAAGCCATAGTGGTCAATAAGGCATGGTACTGGCACAAAAATCGGGTCATAGACACTTGGAATCGAATTGAAAACCAAGAAATGAGACTAACATCTTACAACTACCTAATCTTTGATAAACCAAACAGGAACATACCTTGAGGGAAAGACTCCCTATTCAATAAATGGTGTTGGGAGAACTGGATATCCACATGTAAAAGACTGAAACTGGACCCACACCTTTCCACACTCACAAAAATTGATTCAAGATGGATAAAGAACTTAAATTTAAGGCATGAAACAATAAAAATCCTCAAAGAAAGCATAGGAAAAACACCGGAAGATATTGGCCTGGGGAAAGACTTCATGAAGAAGACTACCATGGCAATTGCAACAACAACAAAAATAAACAAATGGGACTTCATTAAACTGAAAAGCTTCTGTACAGCTAAGGAGACAACAACCAAAGCAAAGAGACAACCTACACAATGGGAAAGGATATTTGCATATTTTCAATCAGACAAAAGCTTGATAACTAGGATCTATAGAGAACTCAAATTAATCCACATGAAAAAAACCAATAATCCCATATATCAATGGGCAAGAGACATGAATAGAACCTTCTCTAAAGAAGACAGATGAATGGCTAACAAACATGAAAAATGTTCATCATCCCTATCTACTAGAGAAATGCAAATCAAAACCACCGTAAGATACCATCTAACCCCAGCAAGAATGGTCCACATCACAAAATCTCAAAACTGCAGATGCTGGCATGGATGTGGAGAGAAGGGAACACTTTTACACTGCTGGTGGGACTGCAAACTAGTACAACCTTTCTGGAAGGAAGTATGGAGAAACCCTCAATGCACTCAAGCTAGACCTCCCATTTGATCCTGCAATCCCATTACTGGGCATCTACCCAGAAAGAAAAAAGTCCTTTTATCATAAGGACACTTGTACTAAACTGTTTACTGCAGATCAATTTACAATCGCCAAAATGTAGAAACAGCCTAAATGCCCACCAACCCAGGAATGGATTAACAAGCTGTGGTATATGTATACCATGGAATACTATTCAGCTATTAAAAAAAATGGAGACTTTACATCCTTCGTATTAACCTGGATGGAAGTGGAAGACATTATTCTTAGTGAAGCATCACAAGAATGGAGAAGCATGAATCCTATGTACTCAATTTTGATATGAGGACAATTAATGACAATTAAGGTCATGGTGGGGGTGGCGGAAGGGGAGAGCAGAGAGAAAAATAAGGAAGGTGGGGTGGGGAAAAGAAGAGCAGAGAGAGGGAAGGGGGAGGGGGTGGGGCCTTGGTGTGTGCCACACCTTTTTGGGGCAAGACAGGATTGCAAGAGGGACTTTGCCTAACAAATGTAATCAAGTGTAACCTGGCTTATTGTACCTCAATGAATCCCCAACAACAAAAAAAAAAAAAAAGAAAAAAAGAAATTAACCTTAGATGAAAAGCCAGAGATACCAATGTCCACTGAGGAGAATGGAGATGATTTGAGCAACACCAACTGTAGCCTCATGTATGGAGATGTCAATTTTAATGAAAATAGTCCAATTGGGCAGTGCCCATGACTCAGTGAGTAGGGCGCCAGCCCCATGTACTGAAGGTGGCGAGTTCAAACCCAGCCCAGGCCGAACTGCAGCAAAAATATAGCCAGGCATTGTGGCAGGTGCCTGTAGTTCCAGCTACTTGGAAGGCTGAGGCAAAAGAATCTCCTTGCCTCAGAAGATTGGAGGTTGCTGTGAGCTGTGATGCCACAGCACTCTACCCAGGACCATAGCTTAAGGCTCTGCCTCAAAAAAATAAAAATAAAAAACAGTCCAGTTAACAATATCTTACAAGTCAATATATAAAAAATTCAACATCACCTCCTCCCTGAGGTCTTCAGTGACCTGTCCCCACACCCACCACCAAAGAGAGCTGTTCAAGTTTCTCAGACTAGAGCCACATACTAATACTCTGGAAACACAAGCAGACGTGTCTGTGTACATTCTGTTTAGTTGTAAACAGCACAAACTTCAAGTCTAAGCCAACTTGGTCTTCGCATCATTGCCCTTTCTATGTACAGTCAGAATCAGAAAAGCCTGCTAAGACTTAACGTCCTCTGCTCTACTCCAGGGCCCCAAAATCTGAGCGGGTAACTCTGCCCTGCTGCCTTTCTGGCCATCTTCTTCCGATAGAAGTCTCACTTGGCCTTCCTAGCTGGATTTCAATGTTGGCTTCACTCCAGAATCTGATTTATCCTTTGGTTTCAAGCTCTGCCATCTTTGCATATGGCCTGTTCTGCTCCCTGTCTAATCCTGGTCCCTGGGGATCCACTTCCAACTCTTCTTTTGTAACCCGTAACCCATCTTCTCTGGGAGGTAAGTACAAGTATTTAGAGTAAGTCTAATTTAGGATTGAATCCGAGGGATTCTGGGCAAAGTTTTAATTTCTCTGAGCCTGTTTCCTCAGTATAAATATGTAAATATATTAAGAACATTTTTACAGATTACTGTGAGAATTAAATAAAATAATATATGTAAAACGCTTAGAATGGTGTTTGGTGGACAGCACACAACACCAAGTGTGTTAGATGAATAAACAATGACAGTGGGATGGTTCAGTCTGCTTTTATTTTGTCTGAATAACAAATTCAGATGACCTGAATGTCCTTTGTGTTTTCCATTTCACTTTCATTCTTCAGATTCAGCACAATCATCATTTCTTCAAAGAAATGTTCCTCCTTTGTGAACTCACAACATCCGAACAAGCTTTTCCCTTAGCGCTTGCCACATTTTGTATCAAGCGTTCCTTTATCCTCCCCAATAGACTGCCAGCTTCCAGAGAGAGGCTGGGCTGTGTGTGTACATATGTGTGTGTGTGTGTGTGTATTTGGGGTGATAATATATCATCCCTCTGTTCCCCATGACAGGCCCAGCTTTTCCAAGCTTAACCAAACTGAGTAAGTGACCCTCTGCCAAAACCAGTAAATGAGAAGATGACGTCTGGCTTAATCACAAGGTGGGATGAGCAGAGTGCGGTCAGTAAGGAAGAAGTCATCAGCTTACACTGCAAGCTGTCAACAGGAAGGCACTCTGCACCACCACCCTCCCACTGAGTCAGACAGCCTTCCCAAAAGAGACTACCTAGTTTTTACCTTAGGAGACAAACGATGAAAAAGGTATGCCCTACCAAAAGAAAAATTCAATGAGACTTTTGTATAAGAAACACAGCATCTCAAAACTAGAATGAGATATTGTTATGGGCTGAATTGTGGCTTCCAAAAAGATGTTGAAGTCCTAACTCTTGATGTCTATAAATGTCACTTTATTTGAAGATAAGGTCTTTGGCTGGGTATGGTGGCTCAAGCCTGTAATCCCAGCACTCTGGGAGGCCGAGGCAAGAGGACTGCTTAAGCTCAAGAGTTCGAGATCAGCCTGAGCAAGAGTGAGACCCTGTTTCCACTAAAAACATAAAAAAATAGCCAGGTGTTATGATGGGCACCTGTAGTCTCAGCTACCGGAAAGGCTGAGGCAAGAGGATCGCTTGAGCCCAGGAGTTTGAGGTTGCTGTGAGCTGTGATGCATAGCACTCTACTCGGCATGACAGAGTGAGACTCTGTCTCCAAAATAATAACAATAATAACAATACAATTAAATGTTTTAAAATAAGAAAATAAGGTATTTGCAAATAATAGACCGAGGATGACATCATTAGAGTGGGCCCTAATCCAATATGAACATGTAATACAATAAAGAAAATAAGTAAATTAAGTAAACATTTTAAGCTTTAAATTCACTACCAATAACCGTTAAAAAGTAAGATGTTACTTATCCCAGGCTGCATCCCAACTACAAGCTTACTACTCACATCTGGAGCAGCAAGTCTCTCCAGCTGCAGCTGTTACCATGTTCTTTCCAAACGGTCCTGGTCCCTTCTTACTCATCTATTTCTATTCCTCCAAATGAACTTTTTAGTATCATTCTGTTAAGTCTCAAACTTTAATATAAAATGATACATAAAATGATTCAAATATATTTTTAAATGACACTGATAATAAAGTTCAAACACTTCTTACCATGGATATTCCCAGACATTTTATAACATCTGCTGTAGATGTGAATTTAATCATTTTTATCACAATTGCCAGTGTAGGGGAAAACACAGACTTATGTGTTTGTGTAACGGTCAGCTTCTGGCTCTGAAGGACAAAACCTTAACTTGTCCACTTGCTTCAAATGTGACCCCGGACAAGTCACTCAACCTCTTTAAGGTTCAGTTTCCTCATACTTACCACCTAAGATCATCAGGATTAAATGAGATAATGGATGGGAAATGCTTAGCAGATGCCTCATACACAGCAAGACCCCAGTGAATGTTAGCTGTTATTGATATTTTCCTTAGGATTAGGGATGTATCAATTTCCTAATGATAAATTGGAAAAGTGGAAACCATCATAGAAGTCTGCCTTTAAAAAAGACATATACACACCAAAAGCCAAAAACACTTAAAATGTTTAAAACTGGTTAAAAATCCTTTTTTACGTTTTCCCCTAGGGTAATTCATTTTTAAACCAAATAAAGCTGAGCACAGTGTTGAGCATAGGAACAAAGGACAAATCAGCTAAGAAGGATATTCCTAAAATATTTTATCTTAAAATATTGCCTAACTATTCTGAGCACCTTAGGGTACATCCATCTCTCTGCATATAAAAAATAGTAACTCAAGAGAGAAATTGTTTTACTCCATGTTTTTCTTTTTCTAATTGAAAATTGTATTCTTTAAGTAGTTAAACGCTCTAGGTAAGAAAACACAAGAGAACATTACTCAGCAAGCAGAGTTTAGAAATCATAGCTTCTCTAATTAGAATGATTTTTACTTAAATTTAAATACACACAATGTAGAATAAGATAAAGTATGTGATTTGACAATATATGTGAACTATAATTCAGTTTCAATATATATGGTTTATTTAAAATCTTCTCTATAAACTAAAGATCTGGTTTACCTAAATTACTTATAAATATATGATAATAGCTAGAAAAACATTTTTTGCCAGGATCTCTGTGAAGTCCTCACTACTCTCCCAAAGTTTTATAATATGCAATACTTGTTAAATGGACACTCCCTTAGTGCGTAACTGCTAATGGGCTTTAAAAAATACTAGTTTCCCCTGTGAATTTTTATTTGTCCATGTGAAATCAGGTTTTGTTTACACCTGCATATTAAGTAAATGCTTGTCTATTCTAAGGCATATTTCTCCTTTGAGCAAAAGAATTACTCAGTTGCATGCCTACTTTATCACAATGCCATGGAAAACTCTCAAAAACCAAGGCATGATTTTAATGCTAATAAACTTGAACACCTTACAAAATACCTTCTTCTGTGTTATCTTTAAATTTTTATTATAAAAATAATTTATTTTACTAAGACACATTTGCCAAATCTAATGAAAAAAAAAAAAACCATAGGTATCTAATTTATATTCACCCAATAAGTCAAAATCCCTGATATCCATCTGTCAATACGCTAGACAAAATGAATATGGCCAATAGTAAGGTTCCTCATTTATTAGATTAAGAAACTGAGGTCCGGAGAGATTTTTGGCCCAAGATTAAACAGTGAATTAGTGGCAGAGTGGGAAATTAAAACTGAAATCATTGCACACCACTTTCTCCCTGGATAGCCTATTCATCTACATTTTAAAACAAACCACAGACAATTGAGATACAGAGGCAATAAAGAATCTGGAAGTATGTCAGTCATTTATCATTGAAAGTTTCCTCTTTTTAAGAAAGTATTCTATTTTTTAAAGTTACAAAAATGACCACACTTTAATAATTAGGAGACAAACACAATTTGTGATTAAACTTATGCAGAAATCATCTAAAATCCAGTGAAAGGAAGGTACTTTTACAGCTTATATGTCTCATCCATTACAAATTGGATTTAATTTGAACTTTCTGCATGCAAATTTTAGCTTTTGCCAAGAACTATGGTGCTTTTGCATGACAAAAAAAAAAAAAAAAACTGTGAGAAATAGAACTTGTAACATTAACATTTATGTCCTTATGTGAATAATGCAATAAATAAATCATCCCTATTTCTTACATTTTTATAAGCAACACAAGAGCACTTCGCTATTAAATAAATAAAATATTATCAAAGTTTAAGTTATAATACCTCAGAAATTAGAAGCTATCCCGTTTTCTGGAAAAAATGGTTAGTACTTTTCCCAGTACAAATCAAATATTCTTACTCTCTTGAAAACTCATGTTTATGGTCTAATCTTCGGGAGAGTCCATTAAGCCATCCTGTACAGATTTTCCTAACACCCACTTTCAATTATTACTTAGGGTTTTAACTTTTCTACTAATTTAGAAACATCTCAATCTTGGACTAGTAGAAATGTTTCTATTAACTGCAAGCACTTAACATTTCAACTGTACCTCTGAGAGGTGGGTGGAGTGAGAGAGACCTGCCAGTCCCCTACTCCCAGTAGTCAGAGAAGCTCTGCTCACTTTTGTCGTCTTTACTGGGCCTCCAAATGAGATTTAACTTTTTAAATTAGGTTTTGCTTCCTTAAAGTAATTTAAAAGTTGCCAAAATTTTCAGAAAGAAAATAAAAATAGTAAACTAGGAGTAATTTAGGTATTTCAGTAACTCACTAATTCAATGCATATTTATTAAGCTCTAACGTATGTCAGGCACTGCTGGAAATACTTAGAATATCATGCATGATTGGCTAGATAAAATTCATGTCCCCATGAAACTTTCAATTGAATAAGAAGACTACTCTATAAAAGGCAAAGTACACAATACAGTGGAATATCATAAATGCTATAAAGAAAAACAAAGACAGGACATGGTCTAATTGGCCATTTCTTTTGAAAAGGTCATCAGGGAATCTCTCTCTCCCTCTCTCTCTCTCTCTCTAAGAATGTGGCATTTGAACATATTTCCAAAATATATCTCTAGCGAAAAGCATTTCAGACTAAAGCAACAACAATACAAAGTTTCTGAGAGGGAAATGAGAGCCATGTATCCAGATAAGTGTAAGAAAATCATAGGCAGCTTTGAGACCTTGTGTTGTGG
Organism: Nycticebus coucang; assembly: GCF_027406575.1. NCBI lineage: Eukaryota > Metazoa > Chordata > Mammalia > Primates > Lorisidae > Nycticebus > Nycticebus coucang. The sequence goes on from NC_069782.1 coordinate 50,147,948, forward strand.
GCTATCTTACTGGGGTTAGGTGATATCTCAGAGTGGTTTTGAATTGCATTTTTCTGATAGTTAAGGATGTGAGCAGTTTTTCATGTGTTGGTTGGCCATTCATCTGTCCTCTTGAGCAAACAATATTACCTCATTCTATGTACTCTCATACTAATCTGAAATGTAAAAAAAAAAAAAAAAAAAAAAAGCATCTCGTATGAACATAGAGTTGTGAGCACAGGAGAATGGTGAGTTAAGTCAGGAAGGCACCTGGAATCAGATCACGTAGGGCCTCATAGATAGACATGCAAACTTCTTCTAAATTTGTTAGGAAGAAATGGAGAGAGAGACTGTTGTAAGGTTATTTATTAATATATTTTTAAAGGCTTACTCTTGGTTGTTGTTTGTACAATAGAATGGGCAACAGAGAAAGTTGCAGGAGTATGACTAGGTAGAGGAATTTGAGGCCATTTCAATAATCCAGGAGGAAAAAGATGATGGCCTCATGACTTGGAACAGCAGTGAAAATGGGGGAATTAGTAAGACACTGGATACAATTACAGGCAGAAACCTACAGGACCTGCTGATGGAAAGCATAAAAGATGTGGAAGATGGAGGAGAACCAAAGCAGACTCTGATTATGTGTTTTACCTAAGTAGCCTGGTACACGGGGTTGCCATTTACTAAAATACAGAAGATGGAAGACAGAGTAGGTTTGGTACCATGAGGAAGAGTTCTGTGCTTCTGATGACTACATTCATATTTGACATCAAAAATGTCCAATAATAAGTCTTAGTTCACAGGAGGCCAGAGGTTAAGATAAATGCATCAAAATACAGACGGCTTGAAAGCCATAGTATTGAATAAGATCAAAAAGGAGAAACTCAGTAGAGAAAAGAAGAAAGCAAGGATGCTATCCTTGGAATATCAAGTTCATAGACAGTAAGAAAATAAAAAATACTCAAGGAAGGAATCTGAGAAAGATTGACCACTAAGGTAAGAGGAAGCCAGTGTGGTGTCTCCAGGAGCTAAGGAAATTAAGTTTTAAATGAGTGTGTGATCACCTTTATCAGACACTGTTGTGGGGCCAAGTAAAATTAGGACTTTTGGTTGACCATTGAACAGAAAACTTAGAGTCAAAGGCAACACTCAAAACCTAATTAAAGTGAGTTCAGAGAACGACGAGAAGTAAAAATTGAAAACTGTACAAGAAAACACTCTGAAAAATATGTTGTAAATGGGATCAGAGAGATCATGGGTACATTGAGCATCAAGGTCAGGCAATGTCTCGTTTGTTTGTTTAAGACAGGGTCTATGGGTGTCTGACAGTTAAGTTCACAAACTCATCTTAGGAAAAGTGCTGCAACCCTCCTTGCTGAATATCACCGAGGTCACTCTTGAAGTGCTCCACTTGGGAAGCTATGCATTCATGGAAGTACCTACTCCACCCTTTGAAGTAATTTTGGAACTCTTTCTTTGGAAATGGCCATAAGAACTGTCATTTTATTCCCTGATGTCTTCACCATAGTCAAAATGTCTTCCTTTATCTTTGGGTAAAGAAAAAGTCACTGGGGGGCAGATCAAATGAGCAGTTGGGGTTTTCTAATACATTTACTTGTTTACGGCTAATGGAGATTGTGCGCTTTGATGCTTTGCTTCAGGATAATATTGGTATGGCCAAGTTTCATCACAGTGACACCATGGCCCAAAACATTATCTTGCCTCTCCAAAAGGTCTTTTCAAACTTTGCTCTTCCTTTGCTTTTGTTCATGGCGAGCTCTTTAGAACTGTTTTTGTATATACCTTTCTCATGCCAATATTTTCAATTAAGGTCTTCCTAACTGTTTCTCTGTCAGTGTTTACATGGTCTGTATGCTTCTCAAAGTCAGCTGAAATTTCAACAAATTTTTGTTTTCATCAGTTCTGTTCATTACTGGCTGCCCTGATCTCTCTTCATCAGTGATACTTTCTCTCCCCTCAAAAAATGTTAAATCAATTTGTGCCCTGATGTTTGCTCCATGGCATTATCCCCATAAACTTGGAATAACCATGTCCCTGATTTCATTTCTACTCTTGCCAAATTAAACAAGAAATTTAATGTTTGTCCATTGCTCTATTCAATCTCCTACATTCTCAAGATGAGAATATGAATGCCACTTGGGAAGACACCACCACACATCGACATGAACACAGTTGTGAGACACTGATATGCCAAGGTCATGAAACTTTACTGAGCTGTCTGTACAGGGCTGCCAACATTGCCACATGGTGGCAGGCCCACAAACTTAATTGTCAGACCTCTGTATTGAAACCTGTTTATTTAAAGATAACTACACTGGGGGAGGGGAGACTTGATGATGCAAGGCAGAGAAGATAAGTTCAGTTTCAAACTATAGCAGAGTATATAGGATCAAGATGAGTGGTGGAGGTGTTAGCCTTATGTGGGTACACAGAAAAATCCATGCATTGTCCCACAAGGGGAGGTAGGATACAAGTGTACAGACGCGGGTGGATGAGAGAAAGACATTCACATCTGAATAATCTTAAAAAAAATAAATAAGAATAAAATAAAATAAGAATATAAGCCATTGTGAGATTGAGGAAGGGAAAAAGACTTGTGACTGCTTTCTTGGAGAGAAGAGTAGAGTGATTACAGGGATAAAGAATGACGGCTGCACAGCCTTACCAGCTCATCGGTTATAAAGTGGTTGCCATGGCTAAGTCGATGCAGGCACAGCAAGGGATACAGTGGAATTTAACAAGGGCGGAGTTTGCCCAGGTAAGAAAGATAGGGGAGCCAAGGAGTGGAAGATGGAGCAAAAAAAACAGCACAGTGAAGCCTTGTCTCCCCTCACAGGCCACAAGAAGAGCCATGACTGTGAAAACATGTGGGAGTCATAGACTGGGGGTCCCAGGGAGGAGGATGGGGAGGAGCTGTAGGAGCAGAAGAACCAGAACACGGCTGTGGAGACAGAGGCTGCGAGTAGAGAGGGGCATGCTTGGAATAAAGATGTTCCAAGGTGGTCCAGATATTGGAAATGACAAAGTCCAGGGTGTGAACCATGAACTGGATGAGAGCAATGAAAAAAAAAATGGATAAAACTGAGAGATTAAGGCCTGTCAAAGGTGTTGAAGGGAACACAGAACACAGAAGTCACCAAGGATGACAGAGAAATGGTGGGAAAAAGCCCATTTTTTTTTTTTAATTTCAGATTAATATGAGGGTACAAATGATTAGATTACAGTGTTTGCATTTGTTGGGTAAGGTCCTGTTGCAGTTGTGTCCCGCCCCAGGAGGTGTGCCATGTGCCCTTAAACTGTGCCCATTAGGTGGGAGCACACCAATCTCCTCCCTCCGCCCCTCTTCCTCACCCTCCTTCCCCCTCCCCCAATTTGAATTGAATTGAGTTTTTCTTGTATTAGGTTGTCTACAGGAAAGCCAGTTTTTAAGGATCATTAATATCATCACTGAAGGTAGGGGAGAAAGTTTGGGAGATGTTGGCCAAAGGTTACAAAATTTCAGTTAGGTAAAAGGAATAAATTCAAGAACTCTATTATATTACATGGTGATAATAGTAGCAATGTAGCATCAATATATTTATTAAAAGAGACTTTAAATATTCTCACCATGAAAATATGATAACTATGTAAGGTAATGTATATGATAATTAGCCTAATTTAGCCATTCTACTATATATATATATTTCAAAAACATCATGTTTTAAGCAAATATACATATACATATATAATTTTTATTTGTCAATTTAATTTTTTTTTTTTTTATAAAACATCATTTGGTAAAGTACAATCTGTGGCAAGCAACAGAAGACTAATTCAACACTAGATAAGGAAGCAGAGGGAAGGCTTCATCTACATGCACTCAGGTAGCTGGAGTTTTTAAGAAGGTGGTTGAGAGAAATGGTAACCCAGGAGTAGCTCTAAAGAACAAGGATGGCACCTATCCCACTCACAGGCTCGTATGCTCTAGGGTGTGAAAGAAAACTCACCCACACCTAAGTGTGCCACAGGAAAAAGCATCTCCTCAAGGTATAGCCAAGTTTCAGCTGGAGTTAAAAAAAAAAGTTAACTTCATGGCTGGGAGAGGTAGCTCACACCTGCAGCCTGTAATGCTAACACTCTAGGAGGCTGAGGCAGATAAATCACCTGTGCTAAGGATTAGGAGTTAAAGACCAGCCTGAGCAAGAGCAGGACCCCATCTCTACTAAAACAGAAAAAAAAGTGGATATTGTGGGGAGAGCCTGTAGTCCCAGCTACTCCAGAGGCTGAGGCAAGAGAATCACTTGAGCACAAGAGTTTGAAGTTGCTGTGAGGTATGAAGCCAGGACACTCTACCCAAGGTGACGGGGTGAGACTTTGTCTGAAAATTAATTAATTAATTAAAACTTCAGAAAAGCAATTAAGGACATAGGGAAATTAACCCTGGAGGAGTTCCGAAGTATAGATTCAAAGAGTCTAGAACAGAAGTAAATTTGAATTTGGTTGAGGAATGACTGGAGGTGATGAGGGCCCCAGGATGCTTGAGATGATGACGATGACAGAGTTGGACAGAGTTGGTCATCTCTCGGGGAAAGGCTAATAAACACAGTTATGACTTTCCTCTTTGTATTGATCGCTAGGCAGGCTGTCACAGCATGGGCAGGTAGGGAGGAGGAAGGCCAGTCACACTCCCAGAGCTCCTTCAGGATCTACATCACTTGGGCTAGAAATTAAATTTCTCTGTTTTTAGAATTTGAGAGCTCAGAAAGCATTATCTAGTCCCTTTTATTATATACTGGTGACTATTAACAATTTTAAATTAAGCCTATTAAAGTAAGACTGATAACAGTTTATCTTAAGGTCGTCAAGTGATAACTATCTAAACTACGTTTCTTAAAATTTTGCCACCTTCAATGCATGTGGGGAGTGGTGTATATACCTAAGCCTGTTCACATGAGCCATGTGGACATATTTATAATGAAGAATTTCATAAAGCAAATACATGAGAATTGTATTGATACATTAAGCATGATGTCATCACATTTTTTTAAGTCAAGGATTTGCTCTATTGCCCAGGCTAGAGTGCAGTCATGTCATCACAACTCCACGATCCTCCTACTCAGCCTTCTGCACAGCTGGGACTTCAGCAAGTCCCTGCCATGCCTGGCTGATTTTATTTTTTTAAATAGAAACAGGGTCTCACTATGCTACACAGATTGGTCTCAAACTCCGGGCCTTAAATAGGCTGACCACCTCAAACACTCACAGTGCTAGGCATGAGCCTCCGGGCCTAGCTGATGCCACTATATTTTTGAAGGGAAAAGGACTTACTAACAGTAAGCTTTCATATTTTCACAAAATTCGTAGTATCATCTTGGTGATACTTATAACGCAATTCACATCTGAGCAAAACATTCTACAATTCACTCTCAATACAAAAAAAAAAATGTCAACTGTAACACAGCATTATATCGATCAAAATGAATCAGCCACCATCCAAGAATGAGGCCCAGTGTATTTTCTTTCTGGTGATCATATTATTTGTAGATTTCTTTATCTCCCATCTTCAGTGATTGATATGTTTGACAACAGATACACAAAATCTGACACTGTGGGAACAGATCCTCAATTTTGCCATTTGCTAGGTTTTAAAATGTGACAGATTCTGAAACATATTATATGTTCTCTGAGGTTGACTGTTTGCATATGCACTCCCTCTCTGCCCTTGCCTGCACCATTCTGCACATCTCAGGGTAACTCTATCACAACGTGAGGACTGCCTCTCCAGGGCCCAAGCTCCCAAATAGGCACTGCAGTGACCCGGGCATGAGCCTTGATGACCTTAGTACATTGAACAAAAGCCTCGTATCAATAAAAATATTAACTATTATTATCAGGCATGTTGTTCTGAGATGTAATTCCAATAGTCAGAGTCAAACGTTAATAGGATCAACCATGACTCTCTTCCTTCTTTATCTGAAGCATTGTTAGAGGTTGCAGAGAAAAATGGGTATGGTAACCCTAACTACAAAAATAAAATTTCCCTGTTATTATTCACTGCAGATAAGGATGTGAAATAAATAACATAAATTGACGTAAAAGTCTTTGTGAGAATATGTAATACAGGATATGAATATATAATATATGAAACTTTAATATGGAATTGGCATATAGAAATAAATGTGCACACAAATGTGTACTTTCTAATGTATGTATTAATAAATTGATATATATATAATATACCTAAAATATAGTATATAATTTTTTATTGATACAGCTATAAATTCCATTAATGGGTGCATTTTTCATTCATTATGAGCAAATGGACACCCTTATGAAGAAAAAAACCAATGAAGCAAATAGTACTGAAAATGATCCAAGGCCATGTGTTCTAGACAGCTCAGGAGGCCGTAACAAAACTACAGAAATTGGGTGGTATAAGAGCGGTTTTCTCACGGTTCTGGAGACTGAAGTCTGAGTTCAGGGCACTGGCACCTTCAAGCTCTGATCTGCTCTTCTTCCCGGCTTGTAGACAACCACCTTCCTCCTATGTTCTCACCTGTCAGCTATGAGGAGGGTGGGGGGAGACTGGGAGAAAACAAAGATCTCTTTCTCTTCTTAAAAAATCACCAATCAGATGAAAGCCAATCAGTTTAATCTAATGACCTCATTCAGCCTTAATTAAATTTCCTAATTACCTCTCAACTACCTTCTATTTCCAGGAGTTTAGATATTCAACTTATGAATTTTGCAGAGACACAATTCAGTCGACAACCATCAGCATAAGAAATGATACCCAGATTTCTGCCTCAGACATGGAATGTTGGCTTTGTCCACTAGAGAAATTTGGCTCATCAAGTTTCATGCCCTTTGCCAGCTACCTTTATTAATATTAATAAAAATTGACATGGTATATCTCAATGTATTTAAGAAGCTAAATGATCCTAGACATTACCAACCTACCAATTATTTTACGGCTTAGTGACTATTTTTCAGTCTGTAAAAATAAAAAGCGTTGCTAAACAATGTAAACGCTTAAAAGAATCCCATCCTCTGTTATTGAAGACACATTTCTCATATGAAGACAGAACCCATAAGAGGAAAAATAAGGCCAATAAAGAATAAATCTAAGTTATAAACCATTAAAATTCCTCCAACCGAAAAATGGCATTTGCGATTCACCCTCTTTCAAAATTACCCTTTAGAAAGCTCCAGAAATACCCTGAGGGCTTCGTTTACAACTACCATATTGGATTTGCTCTGCTGTGTACTACAACCTCCCTTACAGGCTAAAGTTTGTTTTACACTTCAGTCTGTTTTACATTTCAAAGTACATAAGCAGCAGCATCAAAATTTTCAAAAACAGTAAAGAAGATTTTAAGACAAAAAGATGGAATACATTTTCCGTTTTCAATCTCTCAAGTTACTGAGTCCTCCATACCCCCCAGTGTCATGGTAGATAAAGGGATACCTTTAAAACTTTTTAAAATAGCTAATTGAAAGAAAAATAACTCATTATCAAAATGATGCTTTCACTTTTATATTAGTTGGGAATTTTTTTCTTGTAATAATCTCTCAACATCTTTCCAAGTTCAATTGTATGTGGTTTGCTGAAGACTCACCTCCAATAGCAAAGAAAAAAAAAAAAGAAAAGCAAGTGAACAAAATAAGTGTGCACCTCACTGGGAGTACGATGGCACCTCTGCTTCTCCCTTCCCCCAGGAGGTAACAAGCAGAAAGTCCACAGCTGACAGCCAGGAGTTTCATTATCCTTCATTATCTGATAAGATCATAAGACCTTAATGTCAAAGGTAGAGGAATAATGCCCTGATTAGAATAACCACGCACAGTTCCCAAACCGTAGACTCTGAGAATCAGTCCCTAAGTCATCATGTCATATCTTTATAATGGGAAGGTCTGAAAGATTCTTAATCGGATAAAGAACACTGTCACAATAACACTAGGAAAAAAAATTTTTTTAAGGATTTATATTGATTATTTCTCTCTTAAACAGCATTTTGCTTTAATTCACATTTAGATGCTTAACCTTAATTTACATAAGTATCCCTCAGTATCAGTTTGTTGAAATGAAGCTATTTTGAGAAACCTTCTGATCTCAGTATACATTATTTTAACTCCAAAATTTATGAGAATGGTCACCTTTCTTTTAAAATTGCCAGATTAGCATTGCTTCTGTCAGCAGTAATCTCCAGCTAGACTTTAATGAGACATTCCTCCCTTTCTCTGGGGTTTTGTATTGTTATTTGGCTATAATTAACTTCAGATTGACCAAGGACCAGTGAAGGAAGCAATTCACTTCAAAAGGAGGATTATTACAACCATTATTTTGTTCTAAATTCAGCTGCTCTGTTTAGAAAATGTGGAAAATATAAATTATTTATCTCCATATGTTAAATTCAAGTAACCAAGAAAGAGAGAAGGAAGTCTAAAAAGACGGGTCCTCTTCACTGCAGCTGCCCAGGAAGGTAAACCACATGGGGAAAAGAAAAGAAAGCTCATGTTTCTCAAGCTTGTCACAATCTTCCAAACCCTAGTTGAGGGAAACTGACATCCTGCTTTCATCAGAAATCTTACTGTAATACACCAAATCCTGCTGGTTCTCCTTGCAAAATCCATTCAGAATCTGCCCACTGCTCACCACCTCCACTCCTAGCCAGTCTGGTCCTATATACACCACCATTTCTCAGATTAATACAGAAGATTCTCTCTGCTTCCACCTTACTCCTACCCTCAACCCAGTCTGTTCTACATGAGGTGACCAATGAGATTCCTTCAAGACCTAAGTAACCCCAGATCACAGCTGCCATGGACTGAATTGTGACCCCCTCAAAATTCACTTTAGATGGATCCTTATGGGAATAGGGCTGCAACTATTAATGAGTCACTTTTCCCTTCTTTCATTTTTATCTACTTAGAATGAGTTCCTTCGGCAGTTTGTAAGGTGGATCACCATTATTTCCATTCTGTTTATTCTGTTAGAAATAAACCATATTTCATATGATTACAAAGTAGCTAAAGCTTTCCCTTCTCTTTCTCTCCTACATGGTGAAGATGATTAAAATAGAAAGAAAATTGTAGGGAAAGGGAACACTTTTACACTGCTGGTGGGACTGCAAACTAATACAACCTTTTTGGAAGGAAGTATAGAGAAACCTCTAAGAACTCAACCTAGACCTCCCATTTGATCCTGCAATCCCATTACTGGGCATCTACCTAGAAGAAAAAAAAAATAATTTTATCATACAGACATTTGTACTTGACTGTTTATCTCAGCTCAATTTACAATCACCAAAACATGGAAACAGCCTACATGTCCACCAAACCAGGAATGGATTAACAAGCTGTGGTAGATGTATACCATGGAATACAATTCAGACATTAAAACAGATGGAGACTTTACATCTTTTGTATTAACCTGGATAGAGGTGGAACACATTCTTCTAAGTAAAGCATCACAAGAATGGAGAACCAAGAATCCAATGTACTCAATTCTAATATGAAGGCAGCATATGACCTAATACAAGGTGGGGGGTAGGGGAATGAGGGAGAAGGGAGGAGGGAGGGGGCTGGGGGATGGCACATCTCTTTGGGGTGGGACACAATTATAAGAGGGACGTGCAGGCGCCTGTGGCTCAGTGAGTAGGGCGCCGGCCCCATATGCCGAGGGTGGCGGGTTCAAACCCAGCCCCGGCCAAACTGCAACAAAAAAAAAAATAGCTGGGTGCTGTGGCGGGCGCCTGTAGTCCCAGCTGCTCGGGAGGCTGAGGCAAGAGAATCGCTTAAGCCCAGGAGCTGGAGGTTGCTGTGAGCTGTGTGATGCCACAGCACTCTACTGAGGGCCATAAAGTGAGACTCTGTCTCTACAAAAAAAAAAAAAAAAAAAAAGAGGGACATTACCTAACAAACGCAATCAGAGTAACCTAATTCTTTGTACCCTCAATGAATCCCAAACAACAAAAAAAAAATAAATAAATAATGAATAAATAAAAGAAAAGAAAAAGAAAAAAATTGCTTCTCAGACTTTCGGCTAAAATCAAGTGTAAAATAGAAAGATATTAAAAATTATTCATTTCACAAGTGTTTATTCAGAGCCCACCTTGGGCCAGGAACTGTTCTTGAGAGACGAAATGGAGCAGTGAACCAACAGGCCACAACACTTCCTGTCACAGAGCCCTCATTCACAGAGGGAGGGAGGAGAGAGAGACAGATAACAATGAAAATCAATGATGCACAAATAAAACACAAGTTTGATAAGATAATTAAAAATACCATGGAGAAAAGTGAATCAAGGAAGAGATATTGGAAGTGACCAGCAAGACCGGACTGGGTAATATTTCAGCCATGGATATAACTGAGGGAAAGATGTTCTAGGCCAGGGATGCGGAGCCTGCCTCCTTAAAAGGATTTGTTCTATAAAATTTGGGTTGAATCAAGAGACTGTGCTTACTAGAAGGTCATTGAATCTAGCCTGAGGGAAAGGCAACTACAAAGGCCTTGGGCTGGAGGATATTTGGTGTGTTGGAGAAACAATGAGGTGGGTGGTGCAGCTGAAACAGAGTGGCTGGAGGAGCAACGGAGGACATCACGGCAACAACAAGGGCTGGGTCTGTAGAGTCCTGCAAGCCTGAGAAAGAATTCTCGATTCTGCTTTAGGGTAACGGGAAGCCCCTGGAATGTCTGAACAGGAGAATAGCATCACCACATAAACCAACCTTCCCAAATTTTAACCTATAAATTCAAGTATCTAATATTCTCATAACACTCTAACTTCAAATTTCATTTAGGTTGAACTCTTGACCAAAGCAAAAGAACATGATGATTGGTATGACAACAGTCACTATAAATAGTAGGAAGTGACTAGATTATGAGCATATTTGCAATCTGGAGCCACAAGGATTTGTTCATGAATGGGACGTGTGACATGAGAGAAGAAAAAGAGTCTAACTCCAACATATTTTAGCTAAACTAGTGGTTTAATATCTGGACTTCAAATTTTAACATGTTAATTGCACATACTCATTAGGCATCCAAATGCAGGCAGAGCTGAGAAGTCTGGAGTAGAGGAGAAAGAATCTGACTGAAAATATGAATTAGAAATCACAGGCATCAGCAAACAATGTTTAAAGAAATGAGTCTGGATGAGGTCACCAACGGAGGTCAGTACCAATGTAAATGGAAAGGGAAGAGGTCCAAAAGCTGAGTCCCAGGCCACACAGGTAATAAGCGCTAGAAAAGTGAAAATGGGGGTGGGGGAGCTCCTGTAGCTCAAAGAGGTAGGGCACCAGCCCCATATGCCGGAGGTGGCAGGTTCAAACCCAGCCCCAGCCAAAAACTGCAAAAAAAAAAATTTAAAAAAGTGGAAAGGGGGTGGGAGGGGAAGACAGAAAGAATGGTGTAGAAAGAGGAGGGGGGGAGGAGAAGTTGCCCCAAAAGATGAATGAAAACTGTGCAGACAACTAGAGCTAAACACTGAGAACTGCAACATGGAAGTATTATTAAACTTGAGAAGTTTTAGTACAGTGTTGGGCTAAACATCCTAATGTAGAGTGCATTCAGTGTGGGAAAGAGAGAAACTGGAGTCAGTGCAGAGGGAGAACCCTTTCTAGGAGTGTAGGTGTAAAAGGAAGGGAAAAAATACGTCAGTCACCAGAATGAGTGGTCATATTGTGGTTGAGAGAAATAGCACCGTATTTTCAATGCTGATAGAGAAAAACCCAAGGAAGAGGGCAAGTTGAAGATTCAGGAGAGAAAAGGAGGAATTCCCGAAGTGATGCCCTTGGGCCAGTGAGAGAGGGTGGAATGAGGCTCACAAAAGGAGGAGACGCCCATTCCCGAAACAACAGCACTGAGCCAGAGTAATGGAAACAGAGGATGAAGCCCCGGCTTTTCCAGTGACTAACTAGGAAGACGTGGAGAATGGCTATAGCCTCACATACCAGCAAAGTTGCAACGACCAAAAAAATGCTTATTTAGCAGAAAAATGCCTTGGAAGCCTCTTTATATATATTCCTTAAGTTAAAATCCTGACTCAGTTGGTGAAAATACACTTAGGAGTAAATCAAGTTATGAAGATCTGAAATTCCAGAAACTAGAGAAAGAGGGGAGGAGGGAAGCAAGCAAACTGAACATGTGATGATGATGTCAAGCTAGCAAAATAATAAAGAACTTCTCTTCAACTAGATTTTTAAACTTCTAGTAGAAGAGGCCACTGCTTATCATTGCTGGGTACAGGGTGTGTACATAGTAACTGCTCAGTAAACACTGGGTGATTTAATTCAGTCCCATAGTTGGTTTGTGTTGTCATAAATTTTACACTCAGAGCATTGTGGTCAGCTAGTTTGTAGCCATAATAATCTCACGCGTTATTCCCACCAAAATGCATTGTTTTCCTTGATTTCTTTTATCTTTATGGTTCTGTTTCTTTTTTTTTTTTTTAATGGTTTAAATGGGATGAATTTATTACCTGACAGCTCTGAAGTTCAGATACCTGTCTTACTGGACTAAGATGAAGGTGTTGGCAGGCCTGTACCGTTTTTTGGAGGTCCTGGGGAGGATCCTTTCATCAGTCTTCAAAGCCATAACCATGGCATTTCTCTGACCATTTTTCAGTGGTCACATCTCCCTCTGAATAGAGCTGGGAAAAAGTCTCTGTTCTTAAGGACCCATGTAATTATATCGGGCCCATTCGAATCATCCAAGATAATTCTTCCATTTCAATACCCTTATGCTTAATCACGTGTGCAAATTTCTTTTGCCATGTAGGGCAATATATTCACAGTTTCTAAGGATGAGAACAGGGTCTGAATGCTGATTTCTTCTCCAAGTCATAAACTAAAATCTTAACGCCCAAGGTGATAGTATTAGGAGGTAGGGCCTTCAGCGGGTGATTAGCTTGTGACAGTAGAGCCCTCTCGAATGGAATCAGTAGCATTATAAAAGTGGCCTGAAAAACCTTTCTTGTTTCTTTCACTATGTAAGAACACAATGAAAGGAGAACTGTCCATGGACCAGGAATAGGGACAACCTGGACCCAATCAAATCCTTCCTTTGGGCTGAATAAACAGAGGAAAGGCAGGTTACTCATACTCAGATAATTGTGTAAGCAAGTTTGCTATCCATCGTAGTCTTAAGAGTTTTGCAAATATTAAGATCCAGAAAAATTCTAATCCAATGAGTCTATTCTTATCTTATTGCAGAATGGAACACGTATACCTGTGAGTTCAAGAAATTCAACTAATGGCCAGGCGGGGTGGCACACACCTGTAATCCTAGCCCTCTGGGAGGCCAAAGAGGGTGGAGCACTTGAGCTCAGGAGATTAAAATAAGCCTGAGCAAGACTGAGACCCTATCCCTTAAAAAAGAAAAAAATAAATAAAAGAGCTGGGCATTGTAGGCATCTGTAATCCCAGCTACTTGGGAGGTTGAGGCAAAAGGATCTCCTGAGCCCAAGAGTTTGAGTTTCTCGTGAGCTATAATGCCATACAACTGTTCCTTTTTTTTTTTATGGTTAAATATCATAAACATTAGCATCATATATGTGTTTTATTTGTTAGTTATGGTCTTGAAAGCATGTAATAGCTGCAAAATAGCTTAACAAGAACAGTTAAGTGGCCATAATATGGAATAATTAATAAAAGGATAAAATGCCTTGTTAATTGTGTTAAAAATAACTATTAAATGTTGAAATAACGATGCCCATTTTAATTGGATTTAGTGTTGTTTTAGCACAAAAGGTTGTAAGAGTAGGGGTTAGAAACGCATAAACATATTTCTCTTTGAAAAAATAACTGCTCTTTTTTGTTATGAGAAAATCACCATAGGAAAGATTTCTCAGAAATAAATTGTCCTCACAAAATAGAGAAAGAGTATTTATTTAATTTTAAAGATGGGGGAAGGATAAGTGTTTCTCGATTGTACTTGGTAAAACAGGAGATGAATACTGCCTCATCTAATTTTCAAAGAAGGCATTAGTGTTTGTCAACTCAAAGAGAGATGTTAGTTTCCACTGAGAAAGCACAGAAGTATGCTTTGGTCTAAGATCAAATATTTTGAGGAGCTCTGGTTGAAGGAAGCATTTTTTTTTTCTTTTTTTTGTAGAGACAGAGTCTCACGCCCTTGGTAGAGTGCCATGACGTCACAGGACTCACAGCAACCTCCAGTTCTTGGGCTTAGGTGATTGTCTTGCCTCAGCCTCCTGAGCAGCTGGGACTACAGGCGCCCGCCACAAGGCCCGGCTATATTTTTGTTGCTGTTTGGCTGGGGCTGGGTTTGAACGCGCCACCCCCAGTATATGGGGCCGGCGCCCTACTTGAAGGAAGCATTTTGAGAGTGAAAACACATTATATAGAATTAGACAAAACTACATAAAGAGCCCCCAGAGATTTTATTTTAAAAAGCAGCATTACTTGAGGCCACAAACAAAACATAGATGTAGTGGTCACTATTTACTAATCAAAGTCAAGGCAGGAGAAGTCCCACTCAAAAAAGTAAACATTAAGAACATTTCAAATTATTCAACTATGAGAAGTAAGATTGAGATCAGCTTAATAGTTCGTAATTATCACCTCGAATTCAAAACAACAAGAATAGACACTAAAGAAAAAAGCACATAACCACAGAGGATAAAACGTTTGCCTGTCTCTCTCTCTCTTGCTATATATATATATATGTGTGTGTGTATATATAATGATATGTACATTTTATTTATATAAAGTTACATATTTATATAAAATGTATATATTTATATACATTTTAATAAAATTTATATTTTAATAATATATTTTATTAAAAAATTCAACAATACAAATTTCTATGAGATGCTTTACTAATTGTAAGCCGAAAATCCCCACATCATCACTATCATCCCCACCACAATAAAGAAATTGATGTCTTGGGCAGCACCTGTGGCTCAAAGGAGTAGGGTGCCAGCCCCATACACTGAAAGTGGTAGTTCAAACCTGGCCCCAGCCAAAAACTGCAAGAAAAAAAAAAAAAAAGAAAGAAAGGAAGAAATGCATGTGTCTATTATATCTCAAACAAAAGTCCTTTAAGCTAGCCTCTCCTATTCATGAACTTCAGCAGGGCAATTTATTCCCTAATGATTCCATTATAAATTAATGTTGACCTGTGATTAATGTGATTCCCAGGTCCCAAGGTATCCATGGGCTTCCCCTAAAATATAATTCTAAAAATGACCTCTTCTTTCTTCTCATCTTCACCTCCAATTAAATCCTTATGTCTTTTATCAAGACTGGAGTAAAAATAAGGCTTCTTTTTAGGTCCAGGTCACGCCCACGACAATGTATGATGATCCCACACTCTCAACACAGCACTTCATATCTACCCTACAAACTCTCAGTACTTGACTATATTCTACCATGGATATGGTCTCCAATCCATTTATTTCTGTAAATGTCGTTTTCTCTCCTCAACAAAAGCACAGTCTCCTTGAGGGAAGACATTCTTGTTGCAATCTTTGCTCCCTATGCTCCCTCTAGAATCACAGTGTTGTGCCAGGTAGGTAATGAATTCTTCATAAAAACATGGTGTCTTGGAAAAAAGCTATCAAGCGAACTGTTTTACTAAACATTGATTTACAAATTACACAGTAGCAGCAAAAGGGACCTGAAAGGTACCTGCCATAATTAATTGAAATCCAAATAGGATGAAAAGCAAAATACTCCAGTACAAACCTGAGTTATCACATCTGCCACTTAATTAACTTGTATAACATTTATGACACATGTGTAATACTCAGATATACCTTCAGGCTGATAAAATTATGAGTTAAATAACGTGCACTTGTTTTTTTTTATATAATTTTTTTAATTTCTATGAAGATCATGTATTACTTTTCCAGTCAGTAAGAAACTGACAAAAATAGCTATTACATTATTCACCTAACAATCAAATTGTCTAGTTTATTAAGGCAACATATGTTTTGATCTCAAAATTTCTAAAATCTGTTTCAGCAGAATCTCAAGACTTTGGAGGCAGACAGCCTAGGTTTGAATTCCAAATCCACCAACTCCTGCTGTGTGATCTAAAGACATTACTTAGTCACCAAGTTCCTAAATTTCCTCATCTGGAAAATAAGAAAATAACAGGTACTACTTCCAAAGGCTGTAGTAAAGAGTAAATGGGTTAGAATGTTCCAAGCCCTTAGAAGTGGCTGGCATTTAGTAAACACAAACACAGTTGTCACTGTTCTTGTTACTTTTGGGGGCTTAAGGAGAAAGATAATTTAATTCTTTATATGTGTGCAACAAACTTCTTCTAAAGCAACTCTCTATGCCTCTGAGAGTTCTCATGAAAGCAGAGCACATGGCTGTAGAAAGGAATGCACCAGGCCTTTCACTGCATTTTAACACCAAGAAATAGAAAATCTCTGCAAACATCATTCAAATAGTTTTAATTACCTAATTTAGAAATTTAAAAACAAATCTTCACACAGTGTGCACTGGTTGCTTATTTTGTTTTAATAGTGATAAAAGAATATCTTTGTGTAACAAGGGGAATAAATTGCTATTCTGACAGTAAGCATCAGAATCCCTCTTAGGGAACTGTTCTGATAAACTAGTTGCAGGTGGAAACTCAAATCCTTAGAGATGAGCCAGCATGAAATGAGACTGTGGTGGGGGAAGTTCACTATCCAGCATCAAAAATAGAAAAGAGCTTGATGAGAAGGAAGAGGAGAGGGAAGGTCCTGCAGCACTTAGAACAGAACAGAACAAAATGTCTTTTAAGAAAAGGAAGCTCTAATGCTAAATTTTAACATTTAGGTAGGATTGCACGGTTTGGTCATTTGTTTGTTTTGTAATGTAATACCCTGATATTCAAAAAAACACACACACACACACATATCACCTCCCAAGCTTCAATAAAGTCCAGGCAATGGGTAGAGAGTTTTCTTATTTATTTCAAATTTTGGTTTTCTAATGCAAATCAAAGAAAGAGGCAAATTTCACACACTCTTGACGTGGTTTGCACAGAAGCAACTTATGAAGTAAGAAGGCTATCAGTTCGGCAGAAGCAGTCTTCTCTAGGGGTGAATATCAGTGAAACACAAGCCTGTCTCTCTCCCCCTCCCCATTCCCAGATCCCTCCCCACTGGGAATATTTTGGAAATTCTGTAGTGTAATCTGCTGCCTCTGGTCACTGCCTTCCTCCCCTGCCTCCTTCCTTCTTGCTCTGGAATACACCTGCCAGGTCTTTGTTCTAGAACTGCTGTGTCAAGAGCACCAGAGCCCATCATACTGTTTGCACAAACAGATGCTAATTCTCAGGGTCAGGCTGGCCACAGGTTATTATTAACTCTTTGAAATGTCTTCTTCATGGGATAACCTTGGACACCACACACACACAGTGCCCTTGGGCTTCAACCAAGCTCCCCTCTGTGGCCCTGACTGACTCCTCATCTCCCGAAGCTCTGAACACTGAACTGCTCCCTCCTCATCCCCATCCTCTTTTCTGTCTTCTGTCACTGCCTCATTCAGCCTCATAGTTTTATATGTCATAATAGGCTGGCAAATATATATCTCTAGCCAGAACACCCCCCAAAATCCTTTCTTTATAAATTCAACTGTCTACTTGAATTTCTTACAGGTATCAAGGTGCCACCTGGATGTTTAACGGACATGTTAGTCTCAAGAATTATCTCCTTCTGCAATCTTTCTGTCTCAGTAAATGGTAATTCCATCTTTGTAGTTCTCAAGGCAAAAATTCTCGAGTGGTTGTCAATGCCTCACTTTCTCTTGTATTTCAGATCTTGTTCGTTGTAAATGCTGTTGTGTTGACTTTCGTGGGTAACTAGAAATAGTCCACTTCTTACTGTCTCAGTGTTAATATCTCATCCGTGCAACCCTCAGAGCTTCTTAACTGATCATTAAGCCCTCGTCTTTTCCTCTTACCTCGGGATCACCCAATCTCAGCACTATTGAAATTTGGGGGGCAGCGCCTGTGGCTCAGTCGGTAAGGCACCGGCCCCATATATGGAGGGTGGTGGGTTCAAACCCGGCCCCGGCCAAACTGCAACCAAAAAATAGCTGGGCGTTGTGGCGGGCACCTGTAGTCCCAGCTACTCGGGAGGCTGAGGCAAGAGAATCGCTTAAGCCCAGGAGTTGGAGGTTGCTGTGAGCTGTGTGAGGCCACGGCACTCTACCGAGGGCCATAAAGTGAGACTCTGTCTCTACAAAAAAAAAGAAAAAAAAGAAATTTGGGGCTAGAAAACTCCTTATTGGGAAGGGCCACCGTGCCCACTGTAGGATGCACAGCAGCATCCCAGCCTCGGCGGACTAAACTCCTACTCACCCCGAAGTTGTAACAAATGAAATGTCTTCAGATACTGAGGCACAAAGTTGCTTCCCCGTTGGAAACCATTGCCCAGCAGTGTAGTCTCAATTTAGCCACAGAACAACACTTTGTAATATAACCCAGATTATATAATGCTTCTGCCCCAACTGATAAGATTTCCATCTCACAAAAGAAAGAAAGAGAGACAGGAGGGAAGGAGGGAAGAAGGGAGGGAGGAAGGCAGCCAGGCCTCATCACAGCCTGCCACCTTGTCAGCCCCTCCTTTACTGCTTGAGCTCAACCTCACCACCTACTTCCCACCCCTCCCTCACTCTGCTCCAGGCAACTTGCCTCCTTGCTGCTCCTCAGCTCCACCAGGAAAGCTCTCACCTCAAGGTCTAGAACTTTATTCTTCTGCTTATAGCCCTCTTCACATGATACCCTCAGGGCTTACTCCTTCATCCCTTTAAGTTCTTCACTAAAAAGCCACCTTCCCAGGGAGCCATCCATACTTGTCAGTTTGTTTGTTTGTTTTGAGACAGAGTCTTACTCTGTCACCTAGGCTAGAGTGTGGTGGCATCATAGCTCACAGCAACATTAAACTCCTAGGTTCAAGCTATCCTCTTGCCTCAGCCTCCCGAGTAGATGGGACTAAAGATGCCTCTGCGCCTGGCTAATTTTTCTTTCTTTTCTTTCTTCTCTTTCTTTCCTTCTTTCTTTCTAAGAAGGGGCCTTGCTCTCACTCTTGCTCAGGCTAAGCTCTAACTCCTGCACTCAGTCAATCCACCTGCCTCTGCCTCCCAGAGTGCTAGGATTACAGGCATGAGCCACGGCTGCACCTGGTCCATGGGTGTCCCTTTAAAGAACTCCGCCCCCTTCCCATGCCCCCTCAGTCCCACATACTTCCACACACTAGCTTTGCTTCTAATGGCCCTTATCTGGATGCTGCATGTTATAAATGTTGCTATATCTCTCTATCTAATAGAATGCCAGCCCCACCAGGGAGGGGATTTTGCCTTTTTAACTCACTGCTGTATTGCTTCACAAGCCTGTGGTAGGCATTCAACACATGCTTATAGAATAAATGTCGGAAGGCAGAAAGAGTAAAATCGGTCTCGAAAGCAGCTTAGATAGATCTGAATAATCAAGGCAGTTTCATGTAGGGGTATCTAGGATCCATCTACAGGCATCGTTAACAAAGACTAAATTGGTTTCCACAGAACTTATTTAAAATATAACTCATCATGTACAATGGGAAGTAAGGATTTGTCAAAGTGTGTCTGTGCTTAGGAATTTTGCTAAGGGGCATCTAGAGAATATATTTATAAATACATTATCATAGAGATATAAGTATGTACAGATATATAAAATAAGCATAATTTTAAGAGAAATTTTACAAAGCACCATGATCTCCAGATATATAAAAAAAGAACTATGCTGGAACAAGTCAAAAGTTCAATTATGTATACCATGAGGTAACTGAGCAAGTAATAGTAATGATGAACAAGTTCCTCTGTATAGATGAAAGCCTGCATGGTTCGATTGTGAGTGAAACAGAGGAACAGAAATGCTTCCCGCTGCACGCTGACAGTTACGTGGGACCCCCTGAAGTTATAAACTGAGTTCCTCTGCTAATTACTGGTCTGAACGGGACAGAGAAAAATTCACATCTTACTTCTCTTGCCAAACCTGCAACATAACCACTCGTGAATTTTACATTAGCATCAAGCTGGGAAGTTCCCAGCTAGTTCAACCTGGAGTAGGTAACAGTGTCATCTTCTGTGCAAATGAGGTAAGGTATTCCTTTCTGCCTGGGGTGACTACAAGGGAGATTTCAGTGTAATGCGTTTTATAGGGAAGTTGATAAAGAGCAGAAAACAGAACAAAACAAAACACTGATCCTCTTTATAAAATTTAGCCTATGGATTCTAAGAGTACATGTTTCAAAAAGACCTCAGAATTCTGCAACATCACTCCTAAAAACTGTGTCACATACCCAATGATAACAATATCAGCTATTCTATCCGTTTTCTTAACTAACAACTCATTGTAAGACCAACAAAGCCACACAGGAGGCAGGTACTTCAATGAGATAGTCCAGTCCTCTAGCGAGGAGAACTTGGGGTTCAAACACTACCACTTTTGATCAAGTAAGCACTTTACCCTTGCCAATTGCAAATACCTTTTATATGGAACCTCATTGAAAATGCTCTTGGGAAGGACAAGGGATAAGGAAGGATGAAGGGAGAACAAATGACTGTTGTGATATAATATTGTGAAATAGGTTTTCTAAGAAGGAAAATAACTTCAATATTTCTAAAGTCATAGTTCACTCCCTGGCAAGACTAGCAGCCTCATTCAAATTCAGACCACAAATTAATTCATGTATGCCTTCGACCAACATTTTTTATATACATTCTCTTCGTAAAAGGAAGAAATATTAAAACATACACAACCTCCATTATTACCAAGATTCTCTTCTCTCTTTAATTTTGTTTGCTGTAACTATATACTAGAAATACAACTGAACGCAAATAATCTAAGGGATAACTAACACATTGAGGCTTAATATACGAAAGTTTCAAAAGAAAGAAATCAACAAATGCCTTCTCCATGTAAAGGACTGAATAGTTCTGAGAGTCGTTAAGACCTAATTTAAAATCTTAGCTTCTTCAGTTACTGGCTGTCTAGAACAAATGGAAAATCCCCTGGGTCTCAATTCCCTTATACAGAAAATGTTCCACCTGTTACCCACCCACACAGTAGGTGTAGTTACTAAATGTGATGTTAGCAAGCACACCTCCATAGTACATATTAAACAAATTATAGCTATTCGAGTTTTGGAATCCTAAACCAACATAATGCCTTTATTAATTCTCATGGACACTCATTGGCAAAACTCCAGAAACACTACATCTTTATTTTACCTCTTCAAAAAATTATTTTTCATGCTTATCTTCTCTAAAAATATAAACTTTGGAATTTGTCATGCTTCTGAATGTCTCAAATAAATGTGTGAAGAATAAATTCCATCTTCAAGGAGCCCCTCCAATAAAAGAGCAAAGAAAATTCTTACCTAGTTTTGGCAAAGAATAAGGTACTTTAAAGTAGTCTTCATAGAACTCTATGAGTCTCTTTGTTATGTGGAGAGCGTAGTCCCCGGACCCTCTTCGGATAGCATCGGGCCTTGCGTACAACCGTACCTAATTAAAAATATACATAAAAGTTACTTTAAGCCTTTTGGTACCACAGTTTTAGCTTCCCTGCAAATATTAATCTACACAAATCACTGTAGACACTACAAAAATTACACCCTTGTTCATAGTTGTATATCAAAGCATGCTGTGGTGGGAAAGAACTGAACTTGAGCAATTGTAGTAACTAAAGTAGCCAAGTTGAGCGAGTCACAATTTCCTGGCTTTACAGGATGACATAAAGAAGATTTCTACACCTTGCAGCAAAATAAATATTCACAGTTATCACTTACATGTGCTTGCTAGAGATAGGAAGGCATGGTGGATTAGGGCAACGGGTCTCTGCCTATGCTGAAAGCAGGCAAGTGGGGGCTGCTCAGCAGGAGAGAAAATTTGTGATTTGTTAAAGACACATTGTATCAAGCTTTGGAAGTGCTTCCAGACTGAGAGAGTATATACATATTTATAATTTATGTTTCTTTCTTTTCTTTTGAATCAACTGTCTTTATTCCTAATAAAGTATGCAAAGTAGGGATAGAAAAATCTTCCACGTTCATAAACAATCTTCGTTCTGGAAGGCCATTTGCAATTGTTCTCGGCTTCAAATCCAGTGGAAGTAATTCATATTTTGAACACAATCCAGATACTTGATATTGATTTTTAAAGCAGGGATCGTATATTAGCTAGTCCTTGGGCAAAAAAAAAACAAAAAAAGAAAAAAGAAAAGAAAGAAAGAAAAAGAAAAGCCTAAAGCAAGTAACAGAAAACTGAACAAAACTAACAATTGTATAGAAAAGGTCAAAATAAGATTAGTTTTCATAAAGCTTTCATAAAGCTATCCAGCATCCTTCTTTCCAAAGGCTAAATCTATTTTTCACACATGTGGTCCCTAATCCTCACATCAATTCTGTGAATAAGAAATATGTATTTTGTGGAGCAGTGGAAATCACAGTGGCCTGGGAGTTGGATTTTAGTTCTACTCTGCCACTAACCAAGCTAGATGATATTGAACAAATTACTTAACCTCTTTGGGTCTCAAATGTTTTCATTTATAAAATGAAGGTGTTAGCCACCAGCTGTTTGCTAAAGTGCTTTTCAGTTCTAAAACACATTACTTCCAATCCCATTTTACAGATAAGGGAGTTTGTATCCTTTTCAAATGACTAGAAAAATAAATGGTTTACTCAGTAGATAGAAATGGATATTTACATTCAACAGTAAAACAAAAGAAAGTTGTACTCAATCATAATATAAAAAATTGATGATACAATTAACTCTTTATCATCTGTGCCCAAGGAGGGAGAACAGAGACACATATAATCCAAAAAAAGTAGGAAGTCAAGGAAAATACATCCGGACTTTATTTTAGAAAGACCTGTGATCCATAAGGTGTTCACTAAATTCAATAACAATTATTTACTGAAATTGTGATGCTACTTTCCTCTCAACAACTCAAATGCCAAGTTCAGTTCATTGTCACTCATGTTTTGGGGTGGCAGTAACAGAAACTGCAAACTCTCAGCACAGACCAGCTGTTCCTGGCCCAGCTCACAGGAGCAGCAACGTGGGCCCCTGGGCCCTGACATCAACTGTTTACCAATCAACTGTTGGTAAACACGCAGTGTCTCAAGTACTTTCCCAAGGAGCAGCCCCCTAATAAAAAGACAAGTGCACAAGGAATTTAACAAGCACTCTCAGGAGACACTTACAAGGAAGTGGGAGAAGCAGGACCAGGGGGGTAACAGGCCAAGCCAGGGTGTGATTTCAGCAGTCCTGGACGCAACCTGAGCCTGACCCGCTAAGTGCTCTGGGGGTGAATAACACTGGTGGGTGTGCACTGCCTTAGGCCAAGACAACCAGCCTTCCACACGTCATCCCTGGCGACTGATTACCAAGGGGAGGACATAAAATCCGAGGCACTTCTGGTTCTTGGTGCATCTGGGTGACCCAGGTCCCATGGCCCAAGGATAATCCTCTGGAGAATATGAGGTCTGGCCTTTCAGGATCAAAGCAGTGGGAACTAGGGGGCAGGCACACCAAACAAGAAAGGGAATCTAGTCTGTGCACCAACAGCATCCACTGGAGACTGCCATCATTCCTGCATTCATTCATTCATTCATTCAACAAATATTTATTTGCCATCTGCTTTGTACCAGTGCTTGGACTAAGCATTCTTAACTTAGCAAAGAAGAAGACGTGTTCTCTAACTGAAAGAAGTATGAGGAAGCAATGAAGATGTAATCCCCATTCTCAAAGAGCTTCTCACTTATTAGGTAAGTTAGATAATGACAACTGATAATGATATATGTCATATGAATGATAAAATACAAATGTCAAATGGATACTGAGGAAGATGGATAACTTTCTGAAAGCTCCAGGTAAATTCAGGCTCCAATAATAACCAGGACTACTACCAAATGATGCAGAAAAGTTCACCAATGATACACTTAGCATCGTTAATTTTGGTTGAAACGTAGTCATTCCTAGCAGTCAAGTCGACTAGTCAAGCTGTCTGTAGGCCCAGGCAAGAGAAACATGATTAAATCAATCTTGTTGTCAAGATCTGATGAAACTGATCCGATCTGAGGGAGAAGATAAAATATACACATGCTTAGCCCTGTGTCCTCCTCTGCTTGTTTAAACATTTATCGCACACCTGCTGTGTGCCAGGCATTGTACTGGGGAATAGAAATAGAACAATAAAATTCCTACCACAAGATGAATGAGACTATTATACTTACTGCTCTTAAAAGGTTCATAATATGTGGAAAACAAACAAATAAATCAGCAACAAAAATACAATGTGAGAAATATAATAGTGAGCTCTGCTTCCCCTCCCGTTACAAAGCATGAACCAACTCAGCTCCTACCCAAGACTCAGCCCTCCCCTTCTATTGCCTCTTGCCTTTGCAAAGTCATCATTTCCCCAAATGCTCCCCTGTATCTCCCACATCAGCAACTTATGCTTCCATAATGGATCATTCTCATCAGCAAACAATATTCTATTTGTCCTGTGTTTTTAAAAAGTCTTTTCTTTGGCCACAATTCCTACAAGTATGGTTTTCAGCCAGGTTCCTTGAGTCAGGATGAACATGTAAGTTAACATCCAAACTGGAACACTTTTGAGACTAAAAGGCAGCACTTAGAACCTGACATGACAGCCACAGGTAGGGTATATACATTCCTGCCTTCCAGTCTTACTTCAACTCACTGCAACAAAGTAGGTTTTTGTTCATCCCCACTACTCTGCCAAAGCTGTTCTCATTGAGACCACTATTAGCCCCAAGATCTCAAACCCTGTGGGCAGTTCTCACCCTTCAACATGCTTAACCTCCAAAGGCATTTGGACAATTAATCATTTTCTCTCTTTGGAACACATTTTATGTATTCACCCATTCATTCATTTAGAGACAGGGTCTTGTTCTGTTACCCAAGCTGGAGTTCACGGGTGCAACCACAGCTCACAGCAACCTAAAGCTCCTCGGCTCATGCAATACTCCAGCCCGAGCCTCTCAAGTCACCAGCACTAGGGACACACTCCACCATGCCTGGCTAACTCCTTTTTTATTTTTTGTAGAGACAAGAGTCTCACTATGCTGCCCATGCTGATCTCAAACTCTGGGGCTCCAGTGATCCTTCTGCCTTGGCCTCCCAAAGTGGTGGGATTACAAGTGTGAGCCAAAACACTCGGCCTGGAACACTTTTTCCACCTGGATTCTCTCACTTTTCCTTCCATCCCACTGACCACTCCTTCTCAGTATCCTGGCTGATTCCTCCTTATCCTTATCCCCCAGATTGGGAGGGTTCCAGATTTCAGTCTATAGACTTCTTTCTGTCTACACTCAGTCCCTTGGTACTAATAGCTAGTCTGATGGTCACAAATATCATTTAGATGCCAAAAATTCACCCATTCATTCTAGACTTAGTCCAACTGCCCACTTGGCATCTCCACCTGGGTATCTAATAGCATCTCAAACTTAACATGTCTAAAACCAAACTCCTGACACCCCCACCACACACACAGCTGTTCCTCCTGAAACCCTTCCTGTCTCAGTTAATTCCACCTCTCAGCTCGCGTCCAGGGCTACTGGCTCAGCATCCTTCCTCTTTGCCCTCTTTCTCTCACACTTCATGTTCACTTGCTCAGCAAATCTTATTGACTCTACCTTAAAAATACATCTGAAACCCAATCACTTCTCACACCCAGACACCACCACTGCTGCTCTAAACCCCCTCCACTCCTTCCCTGGAGAATGCTCTGCTTGCCGGCTGTTGCCGCCTTGTCCCTGCTCCCTGCAGGCTGTCGTCCACACAGCAACCAGACTTTCCTGTGAAGATGGGCATCCGGCCATGCACTCCTCCACTTTTCTTTCTCTGGTGGGTCCCATCTCACTCAGAGCAAAAGCCCAAGTTTTGCAGGGTGCAGAAATCTATAGCTCTTTAGCTCTCTGGCTTTATTTCCCACTATTCTGATCCACGCTAACAGGAATTCATTCACACACTGGTTTCCAAAGCATTCCTCAGACATGTCTGAAAGATTCTCCACCAAGGGTTTTTAGTTTTTCCCTAGATATCTCCCTGACTCATTCCTCCACCCTCATTAGAAATGTGTCTGAATATCTCAAATTCTGAGAAGCCATCCCTCCTACCAAGGACTCCCTACCTCCCTTCTTTGATTTATCATTTCCTAAAATGCTTGTCACCATTTAGCAAAATACAGGGTGGCCAGAAAGTTTCTGTGCAATTTAAAATTGCACACGATCTTTATGGAAACCTTGTATATGTTTTACTAATTCATGTTGATTTTTGCTGCCTTTTTCCAAGAAAAAGCATTGTATGAAGGCACAGATTTTTCACCTATTAGATCCAACCTTGTAAGAGTGCCATTTTTGTGAGTCAAAATATCTTGCTCAATTTGCCTCCCAGGTGCCTGGTACATGAAGCTTTGACAAATGAATGAAAAATGAATGAATTTCACAGATGCATACAGACCCTAAGGGACTAGATAATAGGAGCTCATCTCAGAGGAGCAGATGTTTCTCAAATGACAGCTGGACATATGAAGTGACCAATGGAAGATGATATCTCAGACCAAAGTAACAACATGGACTGGGACAGCAGGACTGACCATGTAATAAATGATCTTCAAAGGATTACTCAACACTGGCATTTTTTAATAATAGGTATGGAAATTCATGGGAGGATATTCAGCCAGAAAAGGATAAAAATTAGTTTTATATTTCACAAGGATCACATCAGTGACTTACACCAGGTAAAGTGAGATACAGGGAACTGCTCATTAGGACTGTAACAAAGACAAACTAGAAAAGTGAAGCCGGGCCTGGAGCCCCAGCTACTCTGGAGGCAGAGGTGGGAGGATCACTTAGGAGCCCAGGAGGTTGAGGTTGCTGTGAGCTATGTGAGCTATAACGACACCATTGTATTCTGCCCACTAGGTGACAGAGTGAGACCCTGTCTAAAAAAAAAAAAAAGTAACAAAGAAAAGTGAGAAGTGAAGAGATACATGATATATAATGATAGGTGAAATTGAAGCAGTGAAGAGAAATTGCAAACCATATTACAGAAGTGTCTGTAAACCGAATTGCAAAACATGAATTTAATACTATGGGCACAAGCAAGCCATTTAAAGATTTTTAAGCCATAGAATGGCATGATCAGAATTAGGTTTTAGCAGACTACCTTGGCTGCAGTGAAAATGATGGATTAGGAGAGAAAAGAAACAAATAAAAAGAAATGAGTTAGACTATTGTACAAGTCCAGATGAAAGATGACGGTGGTTTGCACTAAAGATGGCAGCAGGATGCAGAGAAACAGGTGGATTTATTCAAGGGGTCCTAATGCTCCTGTTGAACAAGCCTTTTAGTTATCAGGTAACGCCACATATAGTCACATTCACACTTAAAAACAATCTTTCTACATACTCCAGTATCTTACTCCAGCTATCTTTTAGAACAAGCGAGACCTGATCAGGGGAAATGTGCGCACTAAGTAATTCCTATATGGTTAATCGAGTGAATTCAGCACAATAACTCACTTTAGTTAAAAAAAAAAAAAAAAAAAACAGTTATTTTCTTCTTTAAGAGTAACTTAGTTCTACTTAATCATTGCATAGAAACTAAATCTTCATAAACATAATTACCACTCAGAAGCGACGAAATATAATTTTATTACACCTTCTTATTTACATTTTCTGACATTCCATAAGAGCCCAGCTCTGAAAATGTAAATTGTTTACCATCCTTTCTCTCTCTTCCTCTGTGTAAGTTATTCTAACCACCAACGTGAAGCAAACTCCCTAAACATTTGGTCCAGTGGGAGGGATATCACGTCA
The DNA here is from genome assembly GCF_027406575.1 of Nycticebus coucang. Taxonomy (NCBI): domain Eukaryota; kingdom Metazoa; phylum Chordata; class Mammalia; order Primates; family Lorisidae; genus Nycticebus; species Nycticebus coucang. The sequence continues at coordinate 50,175,782 of NC_069782.1, forward strand.
GGGGGGCACATGGGGTGTCACGTCAGGCGTGGGTACACGGGACATCGTGTCAGGTGTGGGCACGTGGGGATGCCACGTCAGGGGCAGACACGTGGGACATCCCGTCAGAGGCCGGCACGTGGGCCTTCACGTCAGTTGTGGGCACGTGGGGATGCCACGTTAGGGGCAGACACGTGGGGCGCACACCAGGGGCCTGCACGTGGAATGTCCTGTCAGAGGCCCGCACGCGGGCATCACGTCAGGAGCGGGAGGCGGGGCCTGGACCTTCTCACTAACACTTCTGTTCGCTGCTACAGTCTGACTTCCGTAGGTCTCAGCTCCAGGTTCCTTCCAAGGGTACTAGTTTGTCATTATCTATTTATCTTATCCTACCTGAGAGCTTGGTGCGTCATACAACTTCTAAATTCTTCTCATCTAGTCTGCACTTGTTTTGAGGAGAAAATAATAAAAGAGGGATTTTACTTACATAATTTTACTCAGTTACAATTTTTATTTCCCTTGAAAATACAAACCAGCTATTCAGCCGCCTTCCTGTACCTTTCACCCCAGAGTGTTCCTGAATTTTTCCCTGAAGTGCCTGTGAGGTTGGTGCCCACCGACGTGGAGCAGGAGGAGCTGCGAGGGGAGACGTGGGACGTGGGGACGGGAGGGGACGCGTCCTGAATCCCATCCACGAGAGGAGGTCACGGCCTCGTGGGGAGACCTGGGGGAGGGGAGGGGCGGGGACCCGTCCTGAATCCCGTCCCACAAGACGGGGGTCCCCTTGGGCTGCTGCTGGCCCAGGGGCCTGTACTCTGTAATTTCATAGACTCCCTATATTTAAAAGTATGTTTCATCTTTATCTGTATTTTTATCATTGGACAGAAACAAAACCAGAGAGGCCGATGTGGTCGGTCCCGTTAGTGACTTCACTTTGGCATAGAATCAGAAGTGGCAGTAAAGTTCCAGCTCTACGACGGTGGGAAGTGACATCAGACTCGGAAGGAGCAGGTTTTGGGACCTGTGAGATGCCGCTGTGTGCATCAGGGCAGGGAGGGGTCGCTGCGGCCGGACATTCGCCACTGGCACCAGCCACTGTTCCCCTGAACGGCCACTTCACCTGGGCACGCTGGTCGGACCCTGCAAGGCGGGCTGAGCCTGGTGCCGACACCTGCGGGCTGTTTATTCACTTCCCAGAAGTTGGAGAACTGGACTCGGTGGTGAGGGTCAAAGACTAAGGGCCCTCTATGAACCCATTGAAGTATTAACTGCAAACTTAGTCTGGAATAAAAATGCTTCGAAGATACAGCCGCTTTAAGATAGGAAGATAATGTGTAATTTTGTAACCTATGAGGGGGAATCTGGTCTGTATGGTGAGGAGTAGTAACATTGCTGGTGTTCACTTTTACTGTGAGAATAAAAAGTAACAAAGGGAAAGAGGGGGCAGAACAGCTCTTTGAGGGGACATCCCCCCTGTTCCCCTGAATTGCTGGCTTTTCTGTAAACAAAAATGAAATTGTTGACTTCTCATCCCCTTCTCCATTGAATTAGCTTGAGTGAAGGTGGATGGACTCCTTGGTCCAGACGACAATCAAAGTGAGAGAACTTTAGACGGATTCTAGCTTATGTCTTTAATAGGTGTGCAATCAGAATAAGAACATCAAAGATTAAGGATTTCATTGGTGGGATATTTATTTATTCAATTAATGGTTAAGGAGCAGGAAGGACTAGGCCTGTATCCCCATGCTGAGTGTCCAAAGGTAAGCAGGAAACAAGGAGCTTTTCTTTCAAAGAGCTTTCAGTGGGTGGGGGTGGGGGGGTACAAGCACTATAGTTTAGAACAACAAAGCAGACCTAATTTATATGGGCTTTTCAGAGAAATCGTCTCCATAGAGACGGAGAGGATTCAACAAAACAGGACCAGAGCTTCAAGAAAGTAATGGTGAGCAGTCAGTTGAATCTGATGTATAAAGCTCTACCTCTCAAAATTCTAAATATTTTGGGGTGGCGCCTGTAGCTGAAAGGAGTAGGGTGCTGGACCCATATGCCGGAGGTGGTGGGTTCAAACCTAACCCTGGCCAAAAACCGCAAACAAACAAAAAAAAAAAAACTAAAGATTTTGAAAGAAAGGTAAAGATATATATATAATGCAGAGAAAGAAAACATATCCATTTTTTGCCAGAAATATTATGAAATCTACTAAATAATTTTAAGACTTCTAATAAAGTACCTCATAGATTTTAAAAATTCATCTTTGTAAAATACGTGGAGTTAGTGATAAATTCTGATTTTGTTGATAAAAAATTTGAAGAGAAGGTTTTCTGTGGTCATTGAGTTGCTTTAAAGGGCAGTGAAACTAAACCTCTCTGTCTAAAGCCGTTCTTCTAGTTTTAATTATTTGCTGTTTAAAAATGAATTATACTAGTTACTATATAATTATATGAAACAGTGTATTGTTTCTTGGGTATGCATCATATACCCAAGAAAAAGAAAAATCATTTGCAACAACAGTGTACCTGTTAAAGACCTGAATTTTCTCTAATTTGACATTTGTAATTTGGTCATTGAATTAAATAAACCTTCTGTCTTACCAGAAGGTTTCCAAGAGAATTTTACCCTACAGGAGTACATTAGGAACTTTGGAAGACACAGTAATTATTTTACTACTTTAAAATATCACTATCATAACAATACATTTACTTTTCCTTTTGCCTAACTGAAAAACCAGTCCGTTTCTTTAATAATTGCAAAACAACAATGTGTTGTCAGTAAATTCCAGCCAGTAAGGCAAAATTAATTCACCTACATGAATATAATTTGATTTGGGGGGGGGGTTCTTCCTACAAATCAGGAAAACAGAACAAGCCAGGAGGAAACAGCAGGTGCTTTGGGCACTAAGTCAAAGATAAATATATTGATATAAGGAGGAAAGGTTGCTGTAAACAAGAAGCTAAAGGAGTGTTAGTCCTATTTAAAATTCAGAAGATAACATTTTTTTTTTTCTAAATGAAGGATAAATAAATACACGCAAAATTCTGGTAGACACAGGGAACTAATGCCCAGGTTCAAATTCAGAAACCAATAAACATAAAGAAGAGGCTGGAGAAGGGAAGGGGAAGGAGTTGTGCTGGCAGGGGTCCATGACAAAGTCGAGAAGACTCAAGAAGGACCTTCACCTCTCAGTGTTAAGTGTCTGGATAATGTAGCTCTGAGCAATTGAGAGCCACTTCAAAATCTGAAGCAGAGTAACATGATTGAAAATGACAACGGAAGATTATTTAGGCAACAGAAACTGAGATGTATTGAGACAAAGAGGCTAGTGAGTAGAAAAGCGTAGCATCACAGGTGAAAACCTTATTCTGTAGCTTCACAGTGAGAACAGCCAGTAATAGGTGGTCTCCATCACCTTCATGAAAGAACTCCTCTGAGAAGGAGAACTGAGAATTGGGAATGGATGGAGAGTTAAATCTCGGCGCTAAGAATGAGACACTTGGTGATAACAAAACCACAACTACCTCCAAACCATTCTAAGCAAAACACGTTGCAGAAAGAAATGCCAGAAGCCTCTTAGCACGTCTCATCTTGGAGTCTATGCCACGGATCTAGATATAGATACTTAGAGAACAATTACTTCAACATCTTTTAGTAAATTTCATATCATAACAAATACTGTTCTAAGAAGAATCCAGAGTATTGTCATGGACAAAGTTGCTCTAGTGGCCTGTTTTTCCTCCTCCCCTCTTCATAGAATTTTACTAAGAATTCAGGAGAAAAACACTTGCTGGGAATTCTGAGAATGTACTGCAGGGCTCCTTTTAAGGTCAATGGCCCTTGTTCCACTGCAGTGCTTTTCAACTGGAATGCCATGGCACACGGACGCACCCTGAGTGGACCTGAGGTGCCCTGAGAAAATTTTTAAACATCATTAATTTATTTTTGGAAGAGGCTCAAAGCATAGTAAGTCTATTTTTTACTTTTTTTTATCACTATAATTTAAGTGTGCCATGGAAGTTTATGGGTTCAAGTGTGCCATGAAATAAAAAAGGTTGGAAACACTGTTTCAGAGTTTTATAGTGTCTCTATATTTTTGTTTTTGTCTCATCTCTCTGTAGGAGTTTAGGTCCTTTAAACATCGGGTCCATCTTTTCAGTCCTTCCTGCATCTGTGCAATGCCTTGCACCCAACAGGGACTGGCTGAGTGTTGCTGACTCCCATAAAATGGCAACAAACTCGGAAGATACTTGTGGAGTTGCTCCAGGACTAGAATGATGCTATACTAGATAGATAACATCTTTCAACTGTATTTTGCTTCAGGCAAGGAAATTAGTGCTGTGGCAAACTGTACAGTGTTTTCTTGTAAATCACTTCACATTTATTTACCAAGGACACTATTTACCACTTCACCGTGGAGTCTACAAATTTAAGTTACTTACGGGGACTTCTCTGGAAAGGCAGGACTTTGCCTGTTCACACTGTGACCGCCATATTGTTCACACTCACATGCCAGGCTGCATGCTAATCCCTCGGAGCTGTGAATGTGACCTTGTATGGCAAAAAGGCCCTTGAAGATGTGATTAAAGTAAGAGGTTACTGGATTCCTGGTTTATCCAGGCGGGTTCTAAATGTAATCACAAATGTCCTTACAAGAGGGAGCAGAGGGCATTTTGACTATGGATGATGAGAAGACAAGGTGGTGACAGAAGCAGAAAGAACTGTGAAGATACAAAGATGGACAAAGGAGCCAGGAGCCCCCAAAGACACGGAACTCAGCTTCACAGCTGGAAAGGCGAGGAACCCAAACTTCCTAAGGGTCTTCGGAAGGACCCGGCCTGTAGACTGCTTCATCTTAGCCCTGTAAAACTCATTGTAGATTTCTGATCTCTGGAACAGTAAGAGAATAAACTTGTTTTAAGTCACTGAATTTGCGGTAATTTACACTAAGAACCTAATATAGTTTCTTTACCTTATTGCCAGTTAATTCACTGCTTTATATTAGATTTCCAACTTCCTGTGGGAGCACATTTTGTGTTTCTCTGTTTATCTCTCTCTATTGTGAGTGTAATTCTTTAAGCTTTCAAACTGCTTACTTGGGCGCACCTGTATTACTCGTCTATGTTATTACCAAGCACACAGCACATTCACGTGTCTAAGTGACACAAAAGCATGGGAAATAATTGAATAAAAGACTAATCTGCAGAAATTTTTCCCCAAGTGTTGTCTTACAAACTTTGAGTCGGAATCACCTGTAGTCTTAGATTAAAATTCAGCTTCCTGGGCCCACTCAGAACACCAGGTGTTCTGAATTCTGTGTCTCAGGTGGGAACCTAAAATCCACATTTTAACAAACTCACGGTTTAATGGAATATATACTAAAGTTGAAGAACCCAGTGGCCTAAAGTTGCCTGGAGAAGCTTTTGTTCGTTTAGCCCTGTAACAAGCAAACCTTAAATATTTCAAGCAAAAGCCTAACACAGAGAAAAAATATATATATCAATCTTTAAATTTCTTTCAGAGTTTTCAATGAAGATACATTACCATGGCTATTATTATTTTTAACTCCACCAACTAATCTTCTTTCTCCTTCAAAATAAATAAGATCCGATGTTTGGGAATTAGAAAAGTTGCTTTATCCTATCACTGTTTATAGATGAAACAGTAGCATTTAATCCCTCTCTTGAGAGTCCTTCTTTTGCAATAGACTAAATTGCACTTGATGGTAGTTTTCTTTGTTTATTTGTTTTGTTTTGTTTTTGTTTTTTGTTTTAAGCAAGAGGGAATAAATGTAGAGAATTCTCTTATCAAGCTATCTGTTTTACACCTGGTCAAACTTCTTTAGCAAGACTAGCATCCAGCACTTCGTCTATAAACGCAGAGGCTGGGCGCCAAGCAGATCGGTGTGGCCCGCCTGCCCTGCTCTGACTCCAGCTGCCTGCTGGCCTCCCTGTTACATACACCAGCTCCTTCTCTAGAGCATCACTTCCAGGTCAGCACCCTCCTTCACCCATCACTTCCAGGTCGGCATCCTCCTTCACCCAACACTTCCAGGTCAGCATCCTCCTTCACCCATCACTTCCAGGTCAGCACCCTTCTTCACCCATCACTTCCAGGTCAGCACCCTCCTTCACCCATCACTTCCAGGTCAGCATCCTCCTTCACCCATCACTTCCAGGTCAGCATCCTCCTTCACCCATCACTTCCAGGTCAGCATCCTCCTTCACCCATCATTTCTCCTGTGTCTCTTCATGGTGCTGCCATCCCTCTGCCCTTCAGGGTCAGAACTTCAGGATTTATTTGTTTGTTCACTCACTTCACAGATAGTTATTGAGAGGCCACTTGGTGCCAGGAGCACTTCTAGGTGCTGAGGACAGAGACAATGAACAAGGCAAGTAGAAATCCCTACTGGGAAGAGTCCATGTTCCAGCAGGAAAGGCAGGCAATAAGCAGAATCGAGGGAAGCAGTTTATAGTGTGTTAAATGATAAGACATTGTCAACATAAAAATAAATCAGGGACAGGGTAAGGAAACATTGAATGCCGGGGAAAATCTCACTGGGAAGGTGGTATTTGCGGAAAAATATAAAATAAGTGAGGATGTGAGCAATGTGGATACAGCTTTCTGAGGAGAATGAATTCTAAGAGTAGACATTTATCAATGTTCTTAAAACCTTCATGGTTTCAGACCCAAGGCTCTCCACAAAGAATAATAAAACATTACCCTTATGACCCTAACAGGTTTAAATAAGGTTGATATTTTTTCCGTATTTTGTAAACACAAAAAACACTTTAATTCCCTGAGGCAACACACCCCATTCCTCTGAGGCCCCTCCCTCCTGCTCCAGACCCACCCAGGGCCGGGCTGTGGGGGCCTCCACTACCAGCTGTGTGGTGTGCTTTCAGTTCATCTTGCATTTGTCTTTCAGCTTTACTCAGAATTATTCATTTCTCTTCAAAAGAGTTGTACCAACATACATCTTACTAGTAGAGTCTCTGCTTCCCCACACCATCACCAAATTTTTTATTTTGAAATTTTTGTTAATCAATGGATGTGAGAGTTTTTTTGTTGTTAGTAGTAATTTATATTTTTCTGATAATTGGTTGAACATCCTTTTGTATGTTTATTTTTGACTCTTTAATCTTTCTGTGAACCCCCTTGTTTTGCAGACTGCCTGTTTTACCCTCCTCTTCTCCCACTGGACTGTTTATCTTTTCCTGATCATTTGTAGTAGTTCTTGTATATATTGTGATTTGCAAAAATTTCTCCCAGTCTATGGCAGACTTGTACTTTATATTCTTGATAAAATAGAATTTTTTTTTTTTTACTTTGAGTGTAGTTAGATATCAAACGTTCCCTTTTAGGGTTTGCACTTTCTGAATCTTTGTAATGAAATCTTTCTCTGCCCTCAAGGTTAAAAAGATATTTTTCTTATGTTTTCTTCTACAAATTTAAGATTTTTGCTCTTCAAAGTCAAGACTTAAATCCATATGGAATTTATTGTGTGAGTGGTGTCAATTAGAAACCTCATTCTGTTTATTTTTTCTAACGGATGATCAATTTTTCTGTAATTTTTTGAATATTCTTGCCTTTCCCACTGGTCCATGATTCCTATTCTCTCAGACACCAAGGTCCCACATACGCTTGGATCTTCCCTGTTTTCTATTGATCAGTATTTCTATCACTGTGCCAACAGCACACTCTGTAATTGCTAAAACTAAGGAATCTTGAAGTTTAGGAACACTAGTACCTCTCCTTATTGTTTTTCAAAACTTCTTTGTTATTCTGTACTAAGCATGGGATTATTTTTCCATACTTTCACACAAAGTTGTGTTGTAAATTTGCTAGCATTGCCCTGGATTTGCATGTTAATTTGACATCTCAGGACATCGAATCTTAACGTCCATGCCCATGGAATCTCTCCCGGTTATTTCAGTCTCTGCCCACGTTTAGGTTTTGCGATTTCCTCCAGGTAAGCCTTATACAACTTCTATTAGATTTACTTTTAGATATCTTAGGGTTTGTTGTTACTGTAAATAGGATTTGAAAAAATCTTATTTCCAATCTATTAGCCACTGATTGATTTTTGTAGAGTGACTTTGAGAAGTCAACTTTCTCAATTAATTCTAATAGTTCTCCTGTATTGTATTGTATTTGCTTGTCTCAGTCAGGATTTCTAAAACAATGCCAAGTATTCACAGTAAAAGAAGCTACCCTTATCTTTTTATTTGGAATGCTTTTGCTATTTCACTACCAACTATAATTCTTGCTGCAAGATAAGGAAAGTTCCCTCCTATTCACTGTTTGCCAGGAATCCTATCACAAATGGCATTGGATTTTTCTAATGCTTTCTTCACATATATTCAGATGATCTGTTTCTTCTTATTTTTCCTGTGATCTGTTAAGGTAGTGAATTATAGTAATAAATTTTCCAGTGTTAAATTGTTTGCTTTCCTGTATGTATGGGAATCTAAAAAATATCAAATGTATAAAAATAGAGTAAAACGATGGTTACTAGGGTTGGGAGAGGAATGAGAAGATGTAGATCAAAGGGTACAAAACAGCAAATGTGTAGAATGAACAAGTCGAGATCTCTTGGTATTTCTTGAGCTTTTTTGTAAACTAGTATTTGTGAATTTTTTTTTTAAGTAATGGTACATATGACTTGAAAACAATGTTTAACCCCTAATGTTTAGGTACATGAAATCAAACACATTAGTTAGATTTATATTGTGTTATTTATTTCTTCCAAATCCCTGTTTTATGTTTCTGAGAAAAATGTTAAACTCTCCCACTCTGGACTTGTCTATATGTGGTGCTGAAATTTCTCCCTCCTATATTTTGAGTCATACTCTTACGTAAGTACACATTCATATCTTCCATATAAAATCCTTTTATAATCCTTAGCCTCAATGATGCCAATGCCTTAAAATCAATTTCATTAAATAACATCAACTTTCTCTTCTTTTTTCTACATGTATGATTTCAGGGTTTATGTTTAAGATGCATCTTTATTTTTTTTATTGTTGGGGATTTATTGAGGGTACAAGAATCGAGGTTACACTGATTGCATCTATTAGGTAAAGTCCCTCTTACAATTGTGTTTTACCCCAAAAGGTGTGTCACACACTGAGACCCCCATCCCCTTCCTCCTTCCCTCTCTTCCCTCCTGCTCTCCCCTCCCCCCACCCCCACCATATACTAGGTCATTAATTGTCCTTATATCAAAATTGAGTACATAGGACTCAT